>NW_025210911.1:0-5791 GCF_004010195.1 Chiloscyllium plagiosum
TTGTTGAGGCTGGGTCATTAAGTATATTCAAGACTGCGTTAGACAGACTTTATCAATAAGGGGAATCAAGGTTATGGGGAAGGGAAGGAAAGTGAGTTGAGAATCATCAAATCAGCAATGATCTCATTGAACGGCAGAGCAGATTTGATGGGCTGAATGAGCTGTTTTGTTCCATTCCTGATGAAGGGATTTTGCCAGGAACGCCGATTTTCTTGCTCCTCAGACGCTGCCTGACCCGCTGTGCTTTTACAGCGCCATTTCAGTCTTGATTCTAATGTCCAGCATCTGCAGTACCTGCTTCTGCCAGTTTTGTTCCAACATCTTATTGTTTCTATCATTGGTTACCTGCGGAGAAGGGAAATGAGCAAGTGAGAGACCTGCTCCTGGGACTGCTCCTGGCCCTGACCATGGAGACTACCCATACGTCCTGCCATCGAGATACCAGTTGAATTTCGCCAGTCAGATGGCCTGTCTGTTTCCCTCAGCCGTGTTTACAACTGGACGGGTTGTGAGCAGCACTCACTGTGATGTTTGAGGCCTATTTGCAAGAATGGTGAGCTTTGCCAACTGCTCGGCCCAAATTTAATTCATCTAATTTTGATTAAATTCTTGTGACATTTAAAATGGGGAGGTCTGTAATCTATTTGAACGGTCGTGACAGAGTTATCCTCACTGTGTGGCCATCCAACCAACGGTATCCAAGGTAACCTTGTGTGACCCTGCCCCCACATTACCCCCGCCACCACCACTACAGGTATCTGGAGTAACTTTATGTGACCCCATCCACAATCACTGGTTTCCATGGTAACTTTGCAACTCCTCCCCAACCACCAGTTTCCATGATGTACCCCAGCTGCCTGTATCCATGGTAGCTCCATATGATGATTCTCTTGCTGGTGTCTAATGTTGGGCAGCCACAGTGATGAGTGTACCACTTTGGTAATCGTTGGTTTCCATGGTGACCGTGCCTGTTGCCCTGGTGACCTGCAGTATCCATGGCAAAGTGAAATTCTCACAGCAAGCGTGCAAAGGTCTGAGCTGTCAGGAGCCTTTGTCACAGCTGACTTGCTACTGATGTTTTATCTGTGTTGAGTTGACTCATGGTTTGTTCCCATCTTGTAACAGCACTGGATCACAGCTTAACACTGAAGCCTGGAGGAGGAGTGGGAAGAGACAGAGAGCTTCCTGGGGGTGGATGAGAAAGTCTGTGCTTCCTATGATTTGTTGGAAAGAAATAAATTGCATTTAATCAGCACCTTTCATCACATTTAAAAGGCATCTGGATGGGAATATGAATAGGAGGGGTTTAGAGGGATATGAGCCAAGTGCTGGCAAATGAGACTAGATTTATTTAGGATATCTGGTCAACATGGACAAGTTGGACAGAAGGTCTGTGCTGAACATCTCAATAACTCTATGATTTCAGATGAGTCCTTTACAGCCACTGATGTACTTTTGAAACACAAATTGCACATGGTATAATAGAGATTATAATACAGTAACAAGCCACTCAACCCAATGTGAGTCTAGTCTACATGAGTCTCTTTCCATTTTATTTCATCTCATCCTTGTTAACATCTGGTAGGGTCTGGCAGGGACACCAGAGACCAAGTGGGACGGTGTGCTGGACTTCTTTGTATAAGTTGAAATAAAACTCTGACTGGAAAGGTATATACTTAGTCTCTGTCTAATAACCTGGTGTTTAACAATGTTTCCAGCATACTCTCCCCTTCGTATGTACCTAGCACCAATTTAAAAGAAAGAAAGACAAATCTAAGGTAGTGAGGAGTTCCAGAAAATTCCAAGTTCTACACCATAAGGCATTTTTGTATACATTCACAGGATGAAAGCTAGGCAGCATTTATTGCCCATCCCTAGTTGTTAAGAGTCCACTTAAGGGGTCTGGAGTCACATGTAGACTAGACCAGCTGAGGCTGGCAGATTTCTTCCCCTGCAGGCATTAGTGAACCAGATGGGTTTTTCCTCCACACTCAGCAATGGTTTCTTAATTCCAGTTGTTGTATTGAATTCAGATTCCACAATCTGCTGTGTAGAATTTGAGCCCAGGTCCCTAGAACATTATGTGGGTCTCTGGGTTAACTAGGAGAAAGTGAGGACTGCAGATGCTGGAGGTCAGAGCTGAAAGATGTGTTGCTGGAAAAGCGCAGCAGGTCAGGCAGCATCCAAGGAGCAGGAGAATCGACATTTCGGGCATAAGCCCTTCTTCAGGAAGGGTCTGGGTTAACTGTCCAGAGATACCATTAGGCTATTTCCTCCCCTTCATAGAGCCAAGGCTGTGAGAGAGGAAAGAGCAAAGGTCTGTGAAACCACAGTAGGCAACTTTGAGTAACAGTCCGGCAATATCTGTTTTAAAATTCTCAAACTTGAACTCCGACATCTGTGGCCCCATCCCTCTTTATCAGTTGAACCCACTCCGGCCAACAACCCTCTAAGAACTTTCTGCTCTTCTAATTCTGACCTTCTTCTGAAATATTTCCAGCCAGGATTGGAAAACTCTAATCTGTTCATGTATGTATGAATGACTTGGATAAGGGACGTGAATGTACTGTTGCCAAATTTGCAGATTACACAAAAATAGCTGCTAAGGCAAGTGATGAAGAAGACGTGAAGTATTTGCAGAGAGAAATAATGGTAGGATAGACAAATGGACAAACATCTGGCAGATAGAATATAAAGTGGTGAAATGTGAGGTTCTGCGTTTTTATCAGAAGAACTCAAGGAGCTGAACATTATTTCCATTAATAATATTTATCATTATTTCCAAAAAGCTACAGGACAGAGGGTTAAAACAAAGCACAATGGATGTTGGAAATCTGAAACAAGAATAGAAAGTGTTAGATAAACTCAGCAGGTCTGGCAGCCTCTGTAAGAAGAAATCAAATTTAGTGGTTTGAGTCCGGTGACTGAGTTCTGATGAAGAGTCACTGCACTCAACATGTTATCTCTATTTTCTTCACACAGACCTGCTGAGTTTCTCCAGCGACATCTGTTTTTAGAGTCCATAGAACAAAGAAAGAACAAAGAAAATTTACAGCACAGGAACAGGTCCTTCGGCCCTCCAAGCCTGAGCCGATCCAAACCCACTGTCTAAACCTATTGCCCAATTCCTAGCATCTGTATCCCTCTGCTCCCCACCTACTCATGCACCTGTCCAGATACACCTTAAGTGAATAAATAAATCCTTGCCCGTGGCACTCAAAAAGTTAGCATCCAAGTTCAGTGGGTCATAGTAAAGGCAAATGGACTGTTGGCCTTTGTTTCAAAGGGAATGGGATTTTTTAAAAAAAACAAAGATACAAGAGCACATCTCGAATATTGTGAGCAGTTTTGGTCCCCTTATTGAAAGAAAAATATACTGGCATTGCAGGCAGTCTAGAGAATGTTCGCTAGGCTGACCTCTGGTATGGAGGAACGGTCTTATAAGTAGAACTTGAGTAGACTGAGCTTGTACTTATTAGTATTTAGAAGCATGAGAGGCAACCTTATTGAAATAGACAAGATTCTTTGGGAGCATCACCAGGGTAGATGTGAAAAGGTTGTTTCCTCTTGTGGGAAAGTCTAGGGCCAGAGGGCACCATCTCATAACAAGGGCTCATCCGTTTTGGACAGAGATGAGAAGGAATTTATTCTCTTGGAGTATATTGAGTCTGTGGAATTCTTTACCATAGAGGGCTGCTGAGGCTGGGTCATTCAGTATATTCAACGCTGAGATAGAGAGATTTTTTTAATCAGTAAGGGAATCAAGGATTGTGGGGAAAAGGCAGGAAAGTGGAATTGAGGATTATCAGATCAACCATAATCCCAGTGTATAGTGGCACAGGATATAGAAGGTTTGTTATAAAGAAAGGCTGGGACTGTTTTCTTACTGGAGCATAGGAGGTAAAGAGGCGATCTGATAGACATTGATAAAATAATGAGAGATATAGATCGAGAATGGTTGTTGTCTTTTCCTTGGGATGGGAAATTTCAAGATTAGGGGGTACGTTTTTGAGTTGAGAGGAGAGAGATTTAAAAGACATGAGGCAAATGTTTTACACACAGGATGGTTCGCATGTGGAATGAACTTCCTGAGAAAGTGGTGGATGCGATACAATTATAACATTTAAAAGACATTTGGATAGATACACGAATAAGAAAGATTTGGAGGGATGTGGGCCAGGAGTAAGCAGGCAGGACTAGTTTAGTTTGGGATGTTCAGCATGGACTGGTTGGACCGAAGGGTCTGTTTCCATGCTGTCTGACTCTATGACTATGACCTTATGGCCTACTTGTGCTCCAGTATCTTGTGGCCTGCCTACCCTGTTAACAACGGCTGCAATGAATATAAGAGAACATGGCAAATAGGTGCAAGAGTAGGCCATTCAGCCCATCAAGCCTGTCTCGCCCCTCAACAAGATAATGGATAATCCTGAACTTTAACACCATTTCCCCACACGATATTGTTAATATTGCGATATTACTGATATCCTTAATATCTAGGTAAAGGTATGTGACAGTGCAATTTGTAAATATTGTAAAAAATGCAATATGATTGACTCCGACTTGCCATAGTGTCTAGCCATACATGAAAAGGTTAAACAGTTTTGGACTCTACTCACTGGGATTTAGAAAAATCAGATTATCTCATTGAGATATACAGAATTCTTAAGGGGCTTAACAGGGTAAATGCTGAGAGGATGTTTCCCCTCGTGGGGAGAGTCTAGGACCAGAGGGCATAGTCTCAGAATAAAGGGTAGCAATTTAAGACTGAGATGAGGAGGAACCTCTTCTCTGGGGGGTGTAAGTCTTTGGAATTCTTTGCCGCTGAGAGCTGTGTGTGGAGCAGAGTCCTTGTGTACTTTTAAGGTAGATTTTTGATCAGTCAAGGGTTACAGGGAAAGGGTAGGAAAGTGGATATGAGGAATGTCAGATCAGCCATGATCAGGATTGAGGGGCTGAATGGCTTACTTTTCCTATCTGTTATGGTCTTGTAGCACAGAAGAGGCCATTTGAGTCAAGCTGACCTCACCACATGAACCAGGAAGTCCTTCAGTTGTACAGGGTTGGGCAATAAATGCTGACCTCAGTGGTACTGCTCAGAAGAGGCCATTTGAGTCTGAGCTGACCTCACCACATGAACCAGGAAGTCCCTCAGTTGTACAGGGCTGGGCAATAAATGTTGACCTCAGTGGTACTGCCCACACCCTGTGAACCAGCTGAGCAAGTCAGAATTGTGTCTCATGTGGTTTCCATTACTTAGGCGAGCTTTCCAGTCCTGTGCCAATGGAGTGCCATGTAGTAAATTAAAAAGGGTGTTGTCTCAATTTCCTGGTAAATATTCTTTGCCAAACCAGTACCATCACTAAAAGAATAATCCTTCGCGTGATAAATACCTCAATACTTTAGAATGTAAACCAGTTACACATAACTGAGAAATAGTGACAGAAAGGTTTTTTGAGTGGCAGTGATGATGTTGACGCAATGAGATTAGATTCCCTACAGTGTGGAAACAGGCCCTTTGGCACAACCAGTCCACACCAACCCTCCAAAGAGTAACCCACCCACACCCATTTTCCCTCTGACTAATGTACCTAGCACTATGGGCAATTTAGCATGGCCAATTCACCTGACCAGCACATCTTTGGACTGTGGGAGGAAACCGGGGCACCCAGAGGAAACCCAGACACTGGGAGAATGTGCAAATTCCACGTAGACAGTCACCCAAGGCTGGAATCAAACCTGGGATCCTGGTGCTGTGAGGCAGCAGTGCTAACCACTGAGCCACCATGCC
>NW_025210911.1:19643-21000 GCF_004010195.1 Chiloscyllium plagiosum
AGAGGTAGTTTCTTTACTCAGAGAGTAGTAAGGGTATGGAATGCTTTGCCTGCAACGGTAGTAGATTTGCCAAGTTTAAGTGCATTTAAGTCGTCATTGGACAGGCATATGGATGTACATGGAGTAGTGTAGGTAGGATGGGCTTCAGATTAGTATGATGGCGGCGTAACATTGAGGGCCAAAGGGCCTTTACTGCGCTTAATGTTCTATAGAGTTCAGCAGTGGACTGTGTGAACAGGCTCTCTCTCTTTCTGCCCTTCTAACTTCAAACAGTAGAGTATCTGTTCCATTCTTTTTACTGTGTTTTAAGGGTATTTGCTTATTGGGACTGCTGTGTATATTTGGAACAGCATAATTAAGTCTAGTTTGGATAGACTGAGTTCTGTAGGGGTTCTTTATTCTGTCCTTTGTGTTTCATTGTGTAATTTTGTGCATAAATTTTTGTCTGTTTTAAAACCCAGTAGTCAACCTCGTTAATTTACTCCAGGTAATTTTCACTGTACACTTACCAAAACAAATTGCAAAGTATAGTCTGGGCTGCCTGGTTAAGAATTTTTGCGTGTTCTGACCTATTCCATAACATCACTTTAATAAAAGATTTATGTTAATAAAATATGATTCAGCATTAAAGAGTACCTGAAGGATGACTTTCAAAGTATTTAAATACTTGAGTTCAATCTACTAAATACACTTTTCAAATCTCTCAACATACATCTCTGGTGATGGTTTGAATCCCTTGAGTCCCTACGAATAACCTCACTTCTCCTGTAGTATTTTGACAGTGACTAATTTAGTTGATTTGTGAACATAGAATTTGCTAATAAGAATAAGAAATATCTGATGTGTATCCTACTTTTAGTTATTCATGACATTTAAAGAATTCATTTTGTATTTTTGCACAAATATCAAACTCTAGACGAAAGGCCATGTGAGCCAATGGCTTCAACAAGAACTACATCACCACTTGAATCTGAGTCATCCATTCAATCAAAGTCATTACCAGAACCATTGCAGACATCCTGTCTTTCAATGGAAACGATAACAAAGAAAAACTTTCAAGACCCAGCAACTCCTCTTTTATCACCAATCCGCTCAGCAACAAAGTCAGCTTTCATCTCAGATTTCTCACCTATTGTAAGCTCAGTTTCCATGGTAAGAATCAATTCTATCTTTGATAGCTTTTTTGTGGTTTTTTTTGCCTGCAGTGTATGTGTATATCCTAGTATTCTGAAGAGACAAAATTAAACTTACTCTGGGAGGATGGAAGGTGACTTAATTTGAACTTTGTGTAATAATGTAAACTGGCAATTAAAAATACTTCTGAATTTTGAGCAAAGTCAAAAAATTCCCACTCTCT
>NW_025210912.1:0-2392 GCF_004010195.1 Chiloscyllium plagiosum
CTGGGCCGTTACAGCACGTACTGGGCAGTTACAGCAGACCCACACACTGGGCCGTTACAGCACACCCACACTGGGCGGTTACAGCAGACTCACACTGGGCGGTACAGCAGACCCACACACTGGGCCATTACAGCACATCCACACTGGGCCGTTACATCACGTACTGGACGGTTACAGCAGACCCACACACTGGGCCGTTACAGCACACCCACACTGGGCGGTTACAGCAGACTCACACTGGGCGGTACAGCAGACCCACACACTGGGCCATTACAGCACATCCACACTGGGCCGTTACATCACGTACTGGACGGTTACAGCAGACCCATACACTGGGCCGATACAGCAGACTCACACTGGGCCGTTACAGCACGTACTGGGCAGTTACAGCAGACCCACACACTGGGCCATTACAGCAGACCCACACACTGGGCCATTACAGCACACCCACTCTGGGCAGTTACAGCAGACCCACACACTGGGCAGTTACAGCAGACCCACAGACTGGGCCATTACAGCACACCCACACTGGGCGGTTACAGCAGACCCACACACTGGACCATTACAGCACACCCACACTGGGCCATTACAGCACGTACTAGGCGGTTACAGCAGACCCACACACTGGGCCATTACAGCAGACCCACACACTGGGCGGTTACAGCAGACCCACACACTGGGCCGTTACAGCAGACCCACAGACTGGGCCATTACAGCACACCCACACTGGGCCGTTACAGCAGACTCACACTGGGCCATTACAGCACGTACTGGGCGGTTACAGCGGACCCACACACTGGGCCATTACAGCACACCCACACTGGGCCATTACAGCAGACTCACACTGGACCATTACAGCACGTACTGGGCGGTTACAGCAGACCGACACACTGGGCCATTACAGCACATACACACTGGGCCGTTACAGCAGACTCACACTGGGCCGTTACAGCACGTACTGGGCGGTTACAGCAGACCCACACACTGGGCCATTACAGCAGACGCGCACACTGGGCGGTTACAGCAGACCCACACACTGGGCCGTTACAGCACACCCACACTGGGCGGTTACAGCAGACTCACACTGGGCGGTACAGCAGACACACACACACTGGGCAGTTACAGCAGACCCACACACTGGGCCATTACAGCACACCCACTCTGGGCATTTACAGCAGACTCACACTGGGCGGTACAGCAGACACACACACTGGGCCATTACAGCACAACCACACACTGGGCCATTACAGTAGACCTACACACTGGGCGGTTACAGCAGACCCACACACTGGGCCATTACAGCACACCCACTCTGGGCAGTTACAGCAGACCCACACACTGGGCGGTTACAGCAGACCCACACACTGGGCAGTTACAGCACACCCACACTGGGCGGTTACAGCAGACTCACACTGAGCCGTTACAGCACGTACTGGGCGGTTACAGCAGACCCACACACTGGGCGGTTACAGCAGACCCACACGCTGTCCTCATCACACCCTACAGCCCTTCCCTAGTATGGGTGTGCTGTATGGCCCAGTGTGTGGGTCTGCTGTAACGGCCCAGTGTGGGTCTGCTGTAACGGCCCAGTGTGTGGGTCTGCTGTAATGGCCCAGTGTGTGGGTCTGCTGTAACGGCCCAGTGTGTAGGTCTACTGTAACGGCCCAGTGTGGGTGTGCTGTAACGGCCCAGTGTGGGTGTGCTGTAACGGCCCATTGTGTGGGTCTGCTGTAACGGCCCAGTGTGGGTCTGCTGTAACGGCCCAGTGTGGGTCTGCTGTAATGGCCCAGTGTGGATCAGCTGTAACAGCCCAGTGTGTGGGTCTGCTGTAACGGCCCAGTGTGGGTCTGCTTCAACGGCCCAGTGTGGATCAGCTGTAACGGCCCAGTGTGGGTGTGCTGTAACGGCCCAGTGTGGGTCTGCTTCAACGGCCCAGTGTGGATCAGCTGTAACGGCCCAATGTGGGTGTGTTGTAACGGCCCAGTGTGGGTATGCTGTAACGGCCCAGTGTGGGTCTGCTGTAACGGCCCAGTGTGGGTCTGCTGTAACGGCCCAGTGTGTGGGTCTGCTGTAACATCCCAGTACGTGCTGTAACGGCCCAGTTTGTGGGTTTGTTGTAATGGCCCAGTGTGGGTCTGCTGTAATGGCCCAGTGTATGGGTCTGCTGTAACTGCCCAGTACGTGCTGTAACGGCCCAGTGTGAGTCTGCTGTAACCGCCCAGTGTGGGTGTGCTGTAACGGCCCAGTACGTGCTGTAACGGCCCAGTGTGAGTCTGCTGTAACCGCCCAGTGTGGGTGTGCTGTAACGGCCCAGTACGTGCTGTAACAGCTCAGTGTGGGTCTGCAGGAGGGGAAGGAGGGAGGGGGAAGAGGGGGAGGGAGGGGAGAGGAT
>NW_025210912.1:20324-21000 GCF_004010195.1 Chiloscyllium plagiosum
TGGCACCCAGAATAACTTGAACTATCCAAAACCCAACAGACTATTCCCACTTAATGATTTTGTTCCAAATTCCTGCAACAATCTCCATAAATATACCTTGACACAAATGGGAAAATCAAATACAGGGTCTTACAGAAGAGAGAAAGAGAGATGGCAGAGAGATTCAGCATGGAATACCTTCCATGTAGCTGTTTCTTGGATGGGCAGCCTCAAACTGACTGACTGCTTTCAGTGACTCACCAGATGGCTAAATTAACCAAACCAAACCAGAGGTTCCATTGTGCAGTTTTTTCTAACTTGGAAGTCTTTTTTACCGAGGCAGGATCTGTTAGCTATAATCAAATTGGCCTTCAAACCCCTCAAACCTGGACTTTTCAGAATCACTGCTTTTACGACCTCCCTGGGGAAATAAAAGGGCCAAGGACAGCATAACCTTGTTAAAGGAGCAGCATTGTCACAGGTGTGTCTGGAGCCTTGGATCACAGAGAGAGGAGGTGAACAGATAAATGGTGCACATCGTCAGGAGGTGTTGTGAAGGGGTGGACCATTGTGTCCTAGAAGGAAAGACCCCTGTAAATCCTCATGATGGAGGGTAATCTATGTCTGGTTGTGGCTTCCTGCTGAAGGGGGCAGAAATAATGGCTTATGATCCTTCGGGTATGGAAGTTGGTGGGGG
>NW_025210913.1:0-520 GCF_004010195.1 Chiloscyllium plagiosum
GGTTTCACAAATGACTGTTATGCCTACAACTTTAACTAAGCTAGTGCAAAGGAAGATAGTCATGTTGGTTGGAGGTCAATAATCTTAGCTCCAGGACATCTCTAAGGAGTTCCTTAGGGTAGTGTCTGAGGCACAACCGCCTTCAGCTGCTTCATCCATGAACTTTCCTCCATCAAAAGTCAGATGTAAAACTGTTCATTGACAATGGCACAATGTTCAGCACCATTCCCAATACTCAGATACTGAAATAGACGGTGCCTTTGAGCAGCAAGACCTGAATAACTTTCAGGCATGTGATAAGTGTTGCCTACCCGGTGCCAGGGTTCGGGACATCTCTGACCGGCTTGAAAGGATATTGGAGCGGGAGGGGGAGGATCTAGTTGTTGTGGTCCACGTTGGGACTAACAGCATAGGCAAAGCTAGGGTGGAGGACCTGTTTGGGGATTATCGAGCACTAGGAAGGAAATTGAAGTACAGGTCCTCAAGGGTCATAATCTCCGGATTACTGCCCGAGCCACGT
>NW_025210913.1:15223-21000 GCF_004010195.1 Chiloscyllium plagiosum
GGATGATATTTGGTAAGCCTTCTCCTACCTTATCCAGAGCTTTAGATACTATACATGCCACCAGACCATGGACTTAATTTTGATTGCTGGTCGTCATGGGAGAGCTTTTGTAAATTCCCTCTCACTGTTAGAAAAGGAATACCATGCTCATCAGAGTGTGCCTCAGAAAAATTTTAAAAAACAGCGAAATTCACAGCTGACCTTGGAGGAACATGGGTGGGAGAGCTCACAGCACAGGAACAGATAAGTGTATGGTTTATAAGTGTAACTTTGTGGTCTTTTTTTAATAGTGAGTAGAGTGGGTTCTATTTGATTATATGTTTTATTGAGATCTGTCTCTTGATTAAAATTTTAAAATGTAAAGTATAGGTACTAAGTTAGCCTGGAGCAATGTTTTTTAGAGCAGTAAGTCTGTGCTATTTTCTGTACATTGTTAAGGTGCAAAGATGGCCTGCAGTAGAGTGATGTGCTCTTCCTGTGGTAGTTTATGAAGAATTTCTATGCTACTGATGATTGCGTCTGCAGTCGGTGTTTGGCTATGAATCCTATCAGATCACATGGATTGGTTGGAGTGGCATTTTGAGGCAATGAGGAAATTATAGCAGCTAAGTAGCATGATGGATGGCAGTTATAGGAAGGGAGAAAAAACACAAATACAGTCAGGTAGATGGGTTAACTCTAGGGAAGGTAGGAGATGGAGGCAGGTAGTGCAGGAGTCTCCTGTAAGAGGTAGGGGAGATTCTAAACAAGTATTTTGCATCAGTACTTACTTTGGAGAAGGACATGGAAGATATAGTATTTGGGGAAATAGATGGTTACATCTTGAAAAATGTCCATATTACAGAGGAAGAGCTGCTGGATCTCTGAAAATGCCTAAGGTGGATAAATCCCCAGGACCTGATCAGGTGTATCTGCTCCCAAGAAGACCACTTACACCACAGAACACACAAGATGATCTCCCTCCTTAAAGACTGAAATTTCCCCACCCACGTGGTTGAATATGCCCTTCAATACATCTCATCTATGTCGGGCAATTCCGCCCTCAAACCACCCCTCAACCTCAACAAGGACAGAACACCCCTTCTCATCACATTCCACCCCACCAATCTCCGCATAAATTATCTGCCGACATTTCCATCACCTACAAATGGATATCACCACCAGGGATATATTTCCCTCCCCACTCCTATCCACTTTCGGCAAAGTCTGTTCCCTCCTCGACTACCTGGTCAGTTCCATGCCCCCTAACAACCCACCATCCCCTCCTGACACCTTCCCCTGCCACGGTAGGAATTGCAAGACCTGTGCCCACACTTTCCCCTTTACCTCTGTCCAAGGCCTCAAAGGAGCCTTCCACATCCATCAAAGTTTCACCTGCACTTCCACACATGTCTTTTATTGTATCCATTGCTCCTGATGTGGTCTCCTCTACATTGGGAAGACTGGATGCCTTCTCGCAGAGCACTTTTAAGAACATCTCTGGGACACCTGCACCAATCAACCCCACCGCCCCGTGGCCGAACGTTTCAACTCTCACTCCCACTCTGCTGAGGATATGCAGGTCCTGGACCTCCTCCACCTCCACTCACTAACCACCCAACATCTGGAGGAAGAACACCTTATCTTCCACCTCAGGACCTTTCAACCCCAGGGCATTAATGTGGATGTCACCAGTTTCCTCATTTCCCCTCCACCCCCTCCACCTTACCCCAGTTCCAACCTGCCAGCTCAGCACTGCTCTCATGACCTGTCCCACCTGTCAATCTTCGCTCCACCCTCCTCTCCACCCCCCCTTCATCCACCTACTGCACTCAGCTACCTTCTCCCCAGCCCCAGCCCCTCCCATTTATCTCTCCACCCTGAAGCTCCTAGCCTCATTCCTGATGAAGGGCTCCAGCCTGAAACATCGATTTTCCTACTCATCGGATGCTGCCTGACCAGCTCAGCACTGCTCTCATGACCTGTCCCACCTGTCAATCTTCGCTCCACCCTCCTCTCCACCCCCCCTTCATCCACCTACTGCACTCAGCTACCTTCTCCCCAGCCCCAGCCCCTCCCATTTATCTCTCCACCCTGAAGCTCCTAGCCTCATTCCTGATGAAGGGCTCCAGCCTGAAACATCGATTTTCCTACTCATCGGATGCTGCCTGACCTGCTGTGATTTTCCAACAACACACTCTCAACCCTGATAAGGTATACCGTAGAACTCTGTGGAAAGCTTGGGAAGTGATTGTTGGGCCCCTTGCTGAGATATTTGGATCATCAATAATCACAGGAGACTGAAGGTTGGCTAATGTGGTGCCACTATTTAAGAAAGGTGGTAGGAAAAAGACAGAGCACTACAGATCAGTGAGCCTGACTTCGGTGGGGGACAGGTTGTTGGAGGGAATCCTGAGGGATAAGAATTACATGTACTTCAAAAGGCAAGGACTGATTAGGGAATGTCAACATGGCTTTGTATGTTGGAAATCATGTCTCACTAACTTGAGTCAGTTTTCTGAAGAAGTAATAAAGAGGATTGATGAGGACAGTGTGGTAGATGTGATCTATATGGACTTCAGTAAGGTGTTTGACAATGTTCCTCATGACAGACTCGGTAGCAAGATTAGATCTCATGTAATACAGGGAGAACTAGTGATTTGGATACAGAAGTGGCTTGAAGGTAGAGGACAGAGGGTGGTGGTGGAGGGTTGTTTTTCAGACTGGAGGTCTGGGACCAGTGGTGTGCCACAAGGATCAGTGCTGGGTCCTCTACTTTTCATCCCTTATATAAATGATTTGGATGTGAACATAAGAGGTATACTAAGTTTGCAAAGTTGGAGGTGTAGTGGACAGCAAAGCAGGTTACCTCAGACTACAACAGAAACTTGAATAGATGGTCCAGTGGGTCAAGGAGTGGCAAATGGAGTTTAACTTAGATAAATGTGAGGTACTACAGTTTGGAAAAACAAATTAGAGCAGGACTTATACACTTTAATGGTCAGGTCCTAAGATGTGTTGCTGAATAAAGAGACCTGGAGTGTAGGCTCATAGTTCTTCGAAAGTGGAGTCGCAGATAGATAGGATAGTGAAGAAGGCATTTAGTATGCTTTCCTTTATTAGTCAGAGCATTGTGTATAAGAGTTGGGAGGTCATGTTGGGTCTATACAGGACTTTTGCAATATTGTTTGCAATTCTGGTCTGCCTCCTATTGGAACGATTGGAAGGGTTCAGAAAAGATTTACAAGGATGTTGCCAGAGTTGGAGTATTTGAGCTATAGGGGAGTCTGAATAGGCTGGGACTGTTTTTCCTGGTGCATCAGATGATGAGTGGTGACTTTATTGAGGTTTATGAAATCATGATGGGTGAATAAACAAGGTCTTTTCCCTGAGTTAGGGGAGTCCAGAGCTAGAGGGCATAAGTTTAGGGTGAGAGGGGAAAGATTTAAAAAGGACCTAAGGGACAACATTTTCACACAGAGGGTGGTACATGTATGGAATGAGCTGCCAGAGAAAGTGGTGGAGGATGGTACAATTACAACATTTAAAAGGCATCTGGATGGATATATGAAAAGGATGGGTTTCGCAGATTATTGGCCAAGTGCTGGCAAATGGGACTGGATTATTTTAGGACATCTGGTCGGCATGGGCGAGTGGACCGAAGTGTCTGTTTCCATGCTATACATCTCAATGACTTTATATTCACCCAGTGCTGTTTAAGATAAAACAATATATATATTTCTAAGTGAGAATAGTGTGAGACTTAAGGGGAATTTTGATGAGATTATGTTCTCACAACATTGCTGTTCTTGTCCTACCCTAAGCAAAACGGTCAGGCAATGTAACTGTTAATTTATTACATCACGTCAATTGAGCATAAGGCATCCACAGTAGCAGAGAGGGTTGATATTAATGGTGATATGGGTGCAAATCAAGCAAACTGATCAGTTTGGTAAACTTTAAATTCCAAGGTGTTAATAGTGATGGGGACTAAAGGGAGTCTCAAAAATGCTAGTGCTGTTGAATATCAAGAAAAAATAAATTCCTTTTTTTTGTGTTCTAAGTGATTATTACAAAAGGCATCAATGTTTCCTGCCATTTTTAAGTGCAGATCTGAAGGTCATTCAGCTCTTCCTGCAAGGCAACAAAAAATCTTCACCATTCAAGGAGCTGTAAGTGAGCTCCTGTGGAAAATGTCCCACTCCTGATTTTATCACAAAGGGAAAGACACTGATGAAGTACTTCAAATGATTGGACAAAGAGAACGTAAATGAGGAATTTTGGATTTGCACATACAATTTCCATTACAGAGCACATCATTTCTGAGGACAATTATATATGTGTTCATAGTATTGCCTTTTATAAGAACAACAAAATAAAGCCAGCTGTCAAAATCAATTGTAATTATGAGAGCTTAGAATTATAGAAAATTTCAAGTAGACCAGCCAGGTCAATAATTTGTTTTGCAGAATGTTCAACTAACAGAGAGTATCTGTCATTTCTCTTTATTAAATGCTACTAATTATAGTCACATTTGTAAATGTATAAGTGTTTATGCCAACAAGATTCCTATCATTATTACAGAAAAAAAAAATCAAGGCCTTAAATATCCCAAACTATTTGAACTTTTGAGTTTACTTTTGAGAAGTTGACCTGCAAGGCTGGGGAGAAAATCAACAATGCATACATGCAAAACATATAAGACCACCTGGGAGAGTTTAGTGAGGGCTGACTAAGCTAAGGTTGTACTGTATCGATTGCAACATCGATTGATCACTCAATAAGGCAGGTTTAGTGTTTCTGGCACTAAGGTGATTATTCTTGCTCAATCAACAGCTTCAATGGTTTCTTGCTGATATCCTTCACACAGGTCAAAAAAGTAAGTTCCACACAGTTCTGCTACATTCTTCCTGCAGAAACTATCTGGGAAAAGTTTGTAAAAATACTTAGCTGCTATGGCAATTCAACCCAATTTCTGCATTTGGGCAGCTCGCCTCCAGTTTATTTCATATCTACAGCTGTCCTGCAGTGTTCCAAAAGGCACTACTGGATATATTTTGCACACATACTTCCAGTATAGAGATGAAGGGGAAGCAATTCTAAATTTCGTCCTACGTGGGTGAGTTGTACTGAGTTCTACAAGGCACAGCTTCTCAAAAATAAGTGTCTGAAGGTTTTTGAATTTCCACAACTGATCTCATGGAAAAAGGCAATTGATAAAGAATTGAAGATGGCTATTCCTGGTACATTGCCTTGAGGAATTCCTGCAGCAATATTCAGATGTTGGGAAGACTGACTTCACACCATTACAACCATCTTCTGTTTACTCCAGTCAGTAGAGAGTTATCCCACTGAATGTCAGTGGCTTAAAATTTGCGAGTGCTATTAAGTCAAACAGTCAAATGGTGTTGTTATCATTCTTACCCTACCTCTGGAACTCAGCTCTTTTCTTCATGTTTGAATTAAGACCGTGACAAGTTCTGGAGATGAATGGCTCTAGCAGGTCTGCACTGATACTCAACCTGAGTATCAGTGAATGGCTAATTGATGCTGAGGTGTGATGATTACACAGAATTCAGTAATATTTGTGATTCTTGAGATTATGAAGCAATTTATGTTTGCATGTAACAATGTCTGGGCAACATTCAGGTTTAGGCTGATGAGTAGCAATTACCTTCAACAAGAAACAGTCTAACCATTTGTCCTTGACATTCAAGAGTATCACAGTTGCTGAATCTCCAGGTTCAACATCCTAGGGCACCGTATGTATTATGACCACAGGAGGTGAACCAATTGCC
>NW_025210914.1:0-2010 GCF_004010195.1 Chiloscyllium plagiosum
AACCCAGATCCCCAGAACATTACCCCGGTCTCTGGATTAACAGTCCAGCAATAATATTCCTTGGCCTTTACCTCCTCTCTGAATATATAGCCTGCTGCACTATGTGATTTTACTCAGTCCAGCATGTTCATGAGATAACAGATAATTTGAAAAAGCATAGCCAGGTATTTTGTTGTGTAGACTTGAGTTATAATTCCGAATGACGTGGACAGTTTTCTCGGTATCTTTTGAGGTTTTTAAGCAAGCTTTCTTTGAGTGGGGCATCAGAGATTTCCTCTGAAATTCAGTTCAAGACCACAGCAATGTGAGAGAGATCCTATAGTGCGTTGGCAGAGTCCTTACCTCTGGGCCTAATATTCCTGGTTTAACACCTGTCTCGACACAATGACTATGGAAGGTATGCCACCTTCCAGCCCGAAATGTGTGCTAGCTATAGTGTGCAACAGTAGTTAAAGACTCCAAGTGCATAATCTTTACATGAGCATGTGTCATCCTTATTCCCAGGGATTTAGCCACAAACACACACATGGCATTTTGGAATGAAATTCCATTTACTCACCAATTTACAGGAGCTGGAACTCTCCCACCAACCTTCTGACTGAGCGAATAAGTTGTGAATTATGGGCACTATAACTAAAACAGAAATTGTTGGAGAAACTCGGTAGGTCTGACAGAATCTGTGGAGAGGGGTCTGAAGAAGAGTCACCAGATTCCAAACACTAACTCTGCTTTCTTTCCACAGATCCTGTCATACCTGTTGAGTTTCTCCAGCAATTTCTGTTTTTGTTATACATTTTATTCATCTGTTTCATTCTTGATGCTAGACTTTTAATTGACTTTGTTTTTATAAGTTAATAAAAACGTAATGTCATTACACTGCAAATGGCATTAAAACTGACTGCTTTTATTGTACAACTGGGACTGTTTGACAGAAAACTAGCCATTAAATATTTTATATTCAGTTGAATGATCAGACGGCTGAGTGTTTCAAAATGAACAATTTTTACTATAACTGCTTGAGCTAACAGGAAAAAGCGTTTTTTTCCTCAGTTCCATTTGGGGAATTCAGTGGGTGACAGAACTGCTGTAATTAAGATAATATTTTTAATAAGGCAAAATTTATATTGCAAAAATGACTGAGGTATGAATGTTGGGTAAACACGGCAAGAGTCTTTTACACGTATGTATCAGTCAAAAAAATGTTTTTGCTAGATTATATTATGAATGTCTTTCTTGCTATTTGGAATCATAGACTCCCTACTGAGTAGATGCAGGCCATTCAGCCCATTGGGTCCACATTAACCCTCCAAAGAGCAACCCATGGACCCTTTCCCTGTAACCTTGCATTTCATGCAGCTAATACACCAAGCCTGCACATCCCTAGACACCATTGGCCATTTAACATAGCCAATCCACCTAACTTTAACATCTTTGGACTGTGGAAGGAAACCGGAGCACCAAACTCCACACAGACAATTGCTTGAGGCAGGAATTGAACCTGGGTCCCTGGCGCTGTGAGGTAGCAGTGCTAACCACTGAGGCACTGCCTTGCCCCTATTTGTGTTTCTTTGTTTATCTATTCCTCTAAGAAACTATCTTCTACCCAGATTATGTTTCCTTTGCCGTAAATGGAACAATTTTCTTGTTGTATTAGAGTCATAGATTTATAGAAATGTACAGCATGGAAACAGACCCTTCGGTCCAACCAGTCCATGCCGACCAGATATTTCAACCCAATCTAGTCCCACCTGCCAGCACCCGGCCCATATCCCTCCAAACTCTTCCTATTCATATACCCAACCAAATGCCTTTTAAATGTTGCAATTGTACCAGCCTCCACCACATCCTCTGGCAGCTCATTCCATACATGTACCACCCTCTGTGTGACAAAGTTGCCCCTTAGGTCTCTTTTATATCTTTCCCCCTCACCCTAAACCTATGCCCTCTAGTTTTGGGCTCCCCCACCCCAGGGAAAAGACTTTGTCTATTTATCCTATCCATGCCCCTCAT
>NW_025210914.1:17945-21000 GCF_004010195.1 Chiloscyllium plagiosum
GGGGGGCGCGGTGTAGAGAGCTTTGCTCTGTATCTGATTCCGTGCCATCTCCATTTCTGGCAGTGTTTGGTGGGGGATGGGATAAGAGGGAGATTTACTCTGTTTCTAACCCTGTGCTATCCCTGTCCTGGGAGTGTTTACGGCTAATAGCCTGTTTTAGAACTGAAAGGTGGTTTCAATATGGGCATTGACATCTGTAGACTTAGTAAGCAAAAACAGTCACACAGCAAAGTAAAACAGAAAAGACTTCATTGCTATTTGACCCAGTGGTCACCAGTAATGTGGAAAACTCACACTGCAACCCAGAAAATGTTATCAAGGCTATTCCAAATGGATTTCATTGTGATGTTTTACAGGATTCTGTCTTGTTCCCCTGAAGCATCACAGCAGTCCTGGGTCACGCAGGGCTACATTCCATGGAGCTGAAAGATTTCAACTGCAAACGACTCTAATTTATTCACTTTGATCGAAGCCTCTTTTGTAGCTTGATTCCTGCTGAGATTCCTTTGCCTCTCGGGGTCGGATGAATTGAGCTAGTACGGTTTTTAACCTGCAACCCCTGCAATCAGCAAATTTCTCTCCCGCTATCCATCTTTGCATTTTTCAGGATGTATTTTACCGCATCTGTGGAATATGTGCTTGTATCTCTCTCGCTCTCCATTCTTTTTGTCCTTTTATCTCTTCTCTCCTTCCGCACATTCCTCCACTAGTCTCCCTGTTTGCAAAGTTTTATCAAGCACAGTACTCCAGCAACTCATTGTGTCAAATATTTTCCTCATTTCTCTATTGATTATGGATTAACATACAAAGGAAGAGCTGACGTATGCCATTCAGCCCCTTGAGCTGATACTGCCAAAAATTACAACGTTTGTGTTTCAAATCTCACGCGCACATTTCCCATTGCTATCCTTTGATTCACTTGAATAATAAGAATCTGCCTCTGCTTTAAAAAATTCAATGACTCTGCATCCCTCTACCTGCTGAGGCCAGAAACAGAACAATAATGATTTTATTGAATGGCAGAGCATCTTCGAGGGACTGAATGGTCTACCGCTGCTCCTGATATGTCTTTCCAAATGCAGGCTGACATGATGTGTTGATAGGGTTAAAGGAACAGGGACAGCAGGCAGCCAAAAGGGCTGAGTGGACTGGTTCTGTACAGAGTTTCAAAGTCACACGACTCTCTGAGGGAAAACTAACCTCTTTCCTAAAAAGGTGTCCCCTAATTATTAAACAGTGCCCCCGACTCTGAACTGGCCACTCTCAACTTGTAAAGACCATTCAGGATTTGATGCACTTCAATCGAATCACTCCTCACCCTCCTAACCTCCAGCAGAAACAAGGCCAGGTTCATCCAACATTTCCTCATGAGACAACCCACTCTTTGACCTATCAATCTAAATTTCTGAACTGTTTCCAAGGTACCTATATACAGATTGTTCTGCTATAACGTTTCATCAGCACGAATTGGCTATAACACATTTGATGAATTATCCAGAGACAGTACATTCCTGTTAGGGTGAAAGGGAAGGCTGGTAGGTATAGGGAATGCTGGATGATGAGAGAAATTGAGGGTTTGGTTAAGAAAAAGAAGGAAGCATATGTCAGGTATGGACAGGATAGATCGAGTGAATCCTTAGAAGCGTATAAAGACAGTAGGAGTATACTTAAGAAGGAAATCAAGAGGGCAAAAAGGGGATATGAGATAGCCTTGGCAAATAGGGTTAAGAAGAATCCAAAGGGTTTTTATAAATACATTAAGAACAAAAGGGTAACTAGGGAGAGAATAGAGCCTCTCAAAGATCAGCAAGGTGGCCTTAATGTGGAGCCACAGGAGATGGGGAGATATTAAACAAGTATTTTGCATTATTATTTGCTGTAGAGAAGGGCATGGAAGATACAGAATGTGGAGAAATCGATGGTGATATCTTGAAAAATGTCCATATTACAGAGGAGGAGGTGCTGGATATCTGGAAATGCATAAAGGCGGATAAATCCCTGGGACCAGATCAGGTGTACCCTAGAACTATGTGGGAAGCTATGGAAGTGATTACTGGGCCCCTTGCTGAGATATTTGTATGACTGATAGTCACAGGTGAGGTGCCGAAAGACTGGAGATTGGCTAACATGGTGCCGCTATTTAAGAAAGAGGGTATGAAAAAGCCAAGGAACTATAGACCAGTGAGCCTGACATTGGTGATTGGCAAGTTGTTGGAGGGAATACTGAGTGACAGGCTGTACATGTATTTGGAAAGGCAAGGACTGATTAGGGATAGTCAGCATGGCTTCATGCGTGGAAAATCACGTCTCATGAACTTGATTGAGGTTTTTTGAAGAAGTAACAAAGAGGATTGATGAGGGCAGTGTGGTAGACATGATCTATATGGACTTCAGTAAGGCATTAGACAAGGTTCCCCATGGGAGACTGGTTAGCAAGATGAGAGCTCATGGAATACAGGGAGAAATAGCCATTTGGATACAGAACTAGCTCACATGTAGAAGACAGAGGGTGGTGGTGGAGGGTTGTTTTTCTGGCTGAAGGCCTGTGACCAGTGGTGTGCCGCAAGGATCAATGCTGAGTCCAGTACTTTTCATCATTTATATAAATGATTTGGATGCAAACTACGAGGTATAGTTAGTAAGTTTGCAGGTGACACCAAAATAGATGTAGTGGACAGCGAAAAAGGTTACCTCAGAGTACGATGGATCTTGATCAGATAGGCCAATGGGCTGAGGAGTAGCAGATGGATTTTAATTTAGATAAATGAGAGATGCTTCATTTTCAAAAAGCAAATCAGAGCAGGACTTATACACTTAATGGCAAGGTCCTAGTGAGTGTTACTGAAAAAAGAGACTTTAGATTGCAGGTTCATAGCTCCTCGAAAGTAGATTTGCAGGTAGATAGGACAGTGAAGAAAGCATTTGGTATGCTTTCCTTTATTAGTCAGAGTATTGAGTACAGGAGTTAGGAGGTCATGGTGCGGCTGTACAGGACATTGGTTAGGCCACTTTCTGGTCTCCTTCCTGTTGGAAGAATGTTGCGAAACTTGAAATG
>NW_025210915.1:0-4663 GCF_004010195.1 Chiloscyllium plagiosum
TCATCCAACATATATCCAGTGTCACCAAATGGGGAAATGGATATGATACCCACTCCTGCATAGAAAGCTATATATCCTGTAAGCTGAATGAAACGGTGACTCTAACAGCCAATGGCAGCACTATCCTACACCTGAGTGAAGCTGAAGGTTGTTTTGAAAAAGGTGACAGCGCTCTGTGACCAGTCCGTTGTTCAATCAGGATCACCACACACTCTGTTCTGGAGTTTAGTGTCACTTGGATGGCTGTTCTTGGGAAACTCGGTGTGGATACGGCAGATCCCTTTCCCCAGACACACTCACTCCGTGGGTTCAGAGATTGTCCTCTCTGCAGCCTCTGCTCCATTTTCTGTACACGTTGCAGACACAGAGGCAGTAACTACAGTTCCCAAGCTCCATCCAGAATTTGGTCTTCAAATGGGAAGGGATTTTGGTGTGCAGGAATGGAGGTGGAACTTTGAGCAGATAATTGCCATCATTTAGACAGAATTTCACAGTTCAGATTTGAAATAACAGCAGGAATGATCCAGTGAAGTACGTTCTGAAGATATTAGCCGTTAAAATTAGAAATGGTCAGGGTATGGCATTAAGAATCAACTCATGGATCACCACAGTTGTGATTCGTCAGTTTCAGTCTCAGAAATTGGCAAGAGATGAGTTGGAATCAGAGGAAGCAAATGGAGTTCGTAACTAGAACAAAAGACATAGACCACATGATCCAAAAAAGTAAACAAATAGGACAATGACATGTGCCTCAAGGTTCCCTGATGAAGCTGCTTTGGTCAACAAAGAGACCACTACGGACATTGCCAGAAGCAAACAGGGTGGGTGTGATTCAACAGGTTCACTGATGCATATTAGCAATAGCTTTTGGGGTGGATATCTGGTTTCAGAATTTCAGCAGGAACAATATGAATGGCAAGGATAGTAGAGTAAATGAAAAGAACTGTAATCCTCATTTTTTATTTTTAGTCACAAAACCTGAGCATTCAGACTTACCAGGGACACCAAAGATTGACAGGAGAGGATAATAAAAGTTTTGAATAATAGAAAGTGCAAATACGATTCTCCGTGATAATGGCATCTCATCGTAATATGTGGAAAGATACCACACATACCAGGAAAAACTCCGATCGATTGTTCTAACATTCCTGTCTATTGTTCTCAGATCCTGATACATTGTTGCAACATTCCAGTCTATGGTTTTCATATTCTGATCCATTGTTGGAACACTCTAGTATAATGTTATCAGATTGTGATCTCCTCCTTCTCTCTCTGGAACTTCTGCTTCCTGTTAGTGCTGTCGGTGATGCTCCCACTCATACTATGGGATAGCACATAGAATGGGAACCATTTATCAGGAAAAGGTGAAAACCCTCCACTGTGATAATTAAAACCCGTGGAAACTAACATTAATCACAGTCACCTAACAAACAGGTTCAGTTAACGCCTTCCTTACATCACTTTTCATATCACAATAAATACGAATAATTTCTCATTCATTAGATCATTGAATATATTTAAGACGAAGATCGATATGTTCTTGAGCATCAAGGGTGTTAATGGGTTACAGGGAGAAAGGAGGGGCATGATAAACTTATCAGACATGATTGAATGGCGGTTCAGACCCGATGGGCTGAATGGTCTAATCTATGCTTCTATGTCTTATGGTCTTGTTATGGTCTTATAGTATATGGAATGGAGGAGGATTGCTGACAGATAGACCATATCTTCTTCTATTTTTTGCAATTATGCTGCCTTGAATGCGTCCGAAACTGTTTGTAAAAGAGGACAGCAGTAAAATAACAAGCAATACTGTTGTGTGTGTTTCCAGAGACCATGAACCAGGGTAGCAATTTTCTTTGCACATTGACTTTTTGTACGCTGCTCCTATTTTTCAGTACTCTGTTATTAAATCCGTTCATAATCTTGTGATATTATTCATAAAATTGAGACTGTTGCTCAGGAAGCTCGAGGAGAAACAATTTTGATCCCATGTGGCTGTAAGGCAGAGATAGGACGAAGGCATTCAGTAGACTGCACCGATTACCACTGTAAGTGTTGGAAAACAGGATGGTATGCACATTGCTCAAACAGGATGATTCAATACATGGAGAGTTACTGCGTCTCTATAAGGTCTTATTAAGACGACATCTGGAGTACAATGTGTTGTTTGTGTCCTTGGACCTGGTGAAGGGAGGAGTCTCCATCAGATATATTTCAACGTAACCCACGGGCTGTTGCGTCACTTGAAGCCCTGAGCGTGTGACAAAGGGAAATGACGAGGTCATTCACCCTCAGGAGTCAAGTTAGACGGGAAAGAAAGGAACACATCCAGTCCATTGAGGCTTTTGCACAGGAACAGAAAAGGAATATTCAAATTCTGAAGTCTATTAAATGGCCACAGGAGGAGGCGATTAAGCCGTTTTAGCATCTAGCACAGAACCAGTTATTGGCATTCACCTGTTCAAAGTTTTTACAGTGAAACAGGAGAAGGTTGTTCAGCCTTTTCCAAAATCCACTCATTGGGGCTGTTGCCCTCAATGTGGTATCCTCTGCATTGGCAAAACAGGACGCCAACTTGCGGAAAGGTTCAGAGAACACCTCTGGGATAAAGGAACGACAAAAATACCCACGACCTTGTGACAGAACACTGCAACTCTCCTTCTCCCTCCGCCAAGGACATGCTAGTCCTGGGCCTGCTCTCCAGCCAAACTCTCGCCATCTCCATATGACACCTGGAGGTCCCTTTGTCATGAGACCCTCAAACGCTCCAATCCTAGAAACCAAGGCTAGTGCCTGGCTAACACCTAAAGAAAACATTTTTGGGTCGAGGTGATGGAGAAATTAGTTGAAGAAATAATGACGCTGTCAGAATTCGAAATCTGTTCTCATCATGTGGGAAAGGCGCCACCACTAGAAATGGCCTCCCATCTCCATCTCCACTTTTGCACCACTGACTCCATTCAATCCGTGAAATGAAACATTTAGTACAACAATCACACTGTTCCTGATGCACATTCAAAGAATAAATGCGCAAGTCTGTTGAATAATAGGATTCGACTTGATTGTCTATTTAAAGCTGAGGAGCCAGTGAGTCCTGTCACAAGCTTTGTAAGATAACAAGAAGATAAAAAGCGGAGCTCCAGAAAAAGAGCATGTGTTGGATTTTTTTTTTTTAGATTACATTACAGTGTGGAAACAGGCCCGTCGGCCCAACAAGTCCACACCGACCCGCCGAAGCGAAACCCACCCATACCCCTACATTTACCCCTTATCTAACACTACGGGCAATTTAGTTTGGCCAATTCACCTGACCCTGCACATCTTTGGACTGTGGGAGGAAACCGGAGCACCCGGCGGAAACCCACGCAGACACGGGGAGAACGTGCAAACTCCACACAGTCAGTCGCCTGAGGCGGGAATTGAACCCGTGTCTCTGGCGCTGTGAGGCAGCAGTGCTAACCACTGTGCCACCGTGCCGCCCACTAATTTAATGTTCCTAATGTGTGGATTCTGGAGATGTGTCTGTAAAACTGTCCAAATAATTAGTGCTGTTTTTACATTGAACCTTAGACCTTACTCTGTTGTTACATTTACTCAAATGCCACATCCATCACCACCACGCTCAAACCGCCACCGTCACGTTCACTCCCCTATTCACTTCACTACCGATACGCTCAACTTCCCGGACAATGCCCCACCATCATGGTTACTCCGCTGCACACGACCCTAAAGTTACACACACTCCCTCTCACAGTCCCCCAACATCACTCTCACTCCCCTGCACACTCCTTGACAAAGATGCACTCGCCCCTACAGACTTCCCACTGCTACCCTCCCTGCCTTTCACAATAAGCCAGTTTCATGCTCAATCCCATGCACACTATTCCACTGTCACGCTCACTTCTCCACATATTCCCCCACCATCATGCACATTTCTCCACTCTTTCCCACACCACCATGGTCCTTCCCACGCCCACATCTTCACTCTCATCCGCAATCCCCCACTCTATCTTCACTCTGACTCACTGACCCCTGCACAATTCTCCACTGTTACACTTACTCCCGGGAACACTACTCCAACGTCACATTCTTAACCCTGCACACTCCCACAAAGCCATGCTCACTCACCCGCACATTATCCCACCGTCACACTGAAAATCTTCACACTACCCCAGTGCCAACACTACATCCTCGCACACTCCCCCACCGTCACACTCAACGCAATCAATTACCCACTATCTCACTCACTCTCGTGCACACTCCCCCACCGATATTCTCATTCAGCCACAAGTACCCCGACTCCAAAGAACAGACCACAACTGCCACGCCCACTCGCACAAACTTCGCCACTGCCAAACTCACTATCACACACGCCGCCTACAACACACTCAGACGTCTGCACAATTTCCCAATCGTCATGCTCACACTTCCCCGCCATCAAGCTCACGCCCACGCACTCTCACCCACCAGCACACTCAACTCATGCATATTCCCTTTCCATCACACTCGCTCCCCGCACATGATCCCACCACCAATACTCACCCCTCGGCACACTCCACCACCGTCAAACTCAGTCAACCGCACAATACCCCACCATTGAGCTCTCTCTCCTGCATCCTCCGCCACCGTCAAGCTCACGCACACACACACACACTCTCCC
>NW_025210915.1:5724-14403 GCF_004010195.1 Chiloscyllium plagiosum
ATCTATCTCCACCATCAAGCTCACTCCCCCAACCTATCCACTGTCACACACAATGCCCCAGACACTTCCCCATTATCACACTCACTCCCCAACACATTTCCCACCATCATATTCACAACCCCACACACTGCCCCACAGTTAAGCTCACTCTCCCGAACACTACACCGCCGTCAAACCCACACTCAGCACACTCACCCACAGCCAATACCAGTTCTATGCACACTCCTGCCGGTCACATTTGCCCACAGGATTCCACAACCTCATGCTCACTCTCCGGCACACTCCCCCGCCGTCACGTTCATTCCACTGCACACACCCGCCCTGCCCCAAACACCCCACAACCATCACGCTCTCTCCCCTGTACACTCGACCACTGTCATCTCCCACTTCTTTGCACAGTCCCCACCGTCATGTTCACTCCGATACACACGCCCCCACTTGCACTCTCAACCCTTGCACACTCCGTTTCCATCACACTCACTTAATGCACACGATCCCAACACCCCAGTGACACCATTTTATACCCCATTGTATACTTACCCACTGTCACACTAACTCCCCTGCACACTCCTTCACTGTGACGCTCACTTCCAAAGACACTCCCCCACTGGCACACTCAACCCATGCACACTCCCTTTCCAGCACACTCACTCCCCTACACTCTATCCCACTGTCACACTCACTCCGCCTGACACTGCCTCAGCAATGTGCTCACTCTCCCGTACACTCCTCCAATGCCACGCTCACTACCCTGCACACTCCCCAGTGTCATCCTCATGTCCTTGCACTCTGCGGAATCATCACGTTCATTCCCTGGGAAAATCACCCTCTGTTACCGCCACTTACAAACAAATCTCGACCGTCATGCTCACTCTCCCGCACACTCACTCAGAGTTATCTCCATTCCCCCACTACTCCCTCACGGTCATCCCCACTCACCTGCATACTCTCCACCATCATGCTCACTCCCCCAAACTAGCCACTGTCACACACAATCCCCTGCACACTTTACCTCTGTCACGCTCACTCCCCAGCACAATCCCCACTGTCATGTTCACAATGCCACACACATCCATAATCACGCTCACGCATCCGAACACTGCACCACCCAGCACAACCACAGCCAAACCCACTTCCCC
The DNA here is from genome assembly GCF_004010195.1 of Chiloscyllium plagiosum. Classification (NCBI taxonomy): domain Eukaryota; kingdom Metazoa; phylum Chordata; class Chondrichthyes; order Orectolobiformes; family Hemiscylliidae; genus Chiloscyllium; species Chiloscyllium plagiosum. The sequence goes on from NW_025210915.1 coordinate 6,864, forward strand.
ACACACTCCTGTCGTCAGAATTAGTTGTCCATACAATTCCCCACCCTCACGCTCACTCTGCAATGCACTACCCCACTGTCACCTCTCACTTCCCCATACACTCCTCCACCGTCATATTCACTCCAATGCACATTCCCACACTAGCCGCAAAGTCATCCCTGCATCCCATGACGCTTCCCCGTACACTGCCCCACTGTAATTCCCACTCCTCTGCACACTATCCCCCATCATGCTCACTCAACCACACACTTTCTAATTTCACACACTATCCCCAGCTCACGTCCCCATTGTTGTACTCATTCCCCAGCACATTCGTCCACGTTCACATTCACAACAACAATCACTTCCGCACAGTCATGCTCACTCACCCTTACGCAACTAACAGCCACACTCAAACCTGGCATTCTTCACCAAGCCAAGGGCCATTAGCCCACAATGCACCCCCGTCATACTCAGTTGCCCGTACAATTCCCAATGCCATACTCACTCTCCTGCACACGCCCTCACCATCAATTTGTTCCACCACACTCTCCCCCACTCTCCACACAATCCACAACCGTCACGCTCACTCCCCTGTACACTCCATCACTGGCACCCCCACTCACCAGCACACTCCCCCACAGTAATTTTCACTCACACTCACACTCACCCACTGTACGCTCCCTTTCCACCACAATCGCTATCCCACACTCTATCCCACTACCACAGTCACACCTCGCCCACTCCCCAACCGTAACGCTCTCTGCCCCATCGTAATGCTCACTCCCACACACTCCTCCACTGTCACACTCAACCACTGCACACTCCTGTTCCAGCACACTCACTTTCCCTCACACCATTCCACCATCACGCTCAGTCCCCCGTACACTTCCCCACCATGCAGTTAACCCCTGTAAATTCCCGCACCATCAAGCTCACTCCCCCATACACTCTCCGCAGCGTGGTACTCACTCCTTTGCATACTTTGACGATGACAAACTCACTCCCCTGTAAACTCCAACACCATCACGATCATTCAATGTCATACTCATTCCTTGCCCATCCACCTGTGTAACTCCATTCGGCCGTGCATTCCCCCAGCATCACGCCCCCACACCTTCATACTCCAGGCCTGACATGCATACACTGCCGCACACTCCACCAAAATCACGCTTACACCCACACACACTCCTTCATGATCACATACATTACCCCTTTACCCTGCCCCACTGCCATGCACTTTCACCTGCACATTCTCCCACTGTCATGCTCACTTCTCTGCACACTCTCCCTCCATCACACTAATGTCGCCGAACACTCTCACCACCAGGCACAGTACCACACACCCTCCACCATCTTCTCGCTCTTTCCCCGCACAGTCCACCACCGTCAATCTCACTGCCCACATCCTTCCCACCATCATGCTCACTTCCCACAGACTACCACACTGTCCTGTTCACACCCCAACACATTCCGCCACTGTCAGTCTCACGCCCACACACATTCCCTCACTTTACCATACATTCAACACAGAGCCGCACTGTTACGTTCACTCCCTGCACACTCCTGAACCATCATGCTCAGTCACTTACGTACTCCTGCAGAATCACTCTCACTCCACAAAACACTCCCTCCACTGTGACATTCAATTCCCAACATACTCCACCTCTGTCACGCTCACTTTCCAATGAACACACATTGTCACGCACATTGCATCACTCACTGTTCCACGATCGCATTCACTCTGCCACACACTCCGCCACCGTCAAATTCAATCCCCTGCAAACTCGCTCGTCATCATGCGCATTAGCCCACCTACTCTCCCATCGTCATGCTCAGTTGAGTGCGTGCTGCCTCATGCTCACCCGCCTGCACAATCCACCATGACAATGATCACTACACTAGAAACAACCCCCCGTCATGCTCACTGATCTGCACACTCCCACATGTCATTCCCCCGTTCCTGCACACTCCCGCACCAACATGCTCATTCCCCAGCACACAGCCCAACTATCATCCACAATCCCTGCACACTCTCCACCGTCATGCTCACTCCTCCACAATCTCACCCATAATAATGAACACGCCCCCCCACACACTCCCCCACTGTCCCTCTCACTCCACTACATATCACCCAGTGTAAAATCCACATTCTCGCACACTCGCCCACCTTCACGCTCTTCACTCCCCAATCCCCCAGTGTCATCCCGATGTCCATGAACATTCCTGCACCATCATGCTCACTTCTTGGCATTCTCCATTGCTGTCATATGCATTCCCACACCGACAACCCAACTGTCACATTCACCCCACGCACATTCACCCAGTCTGACGCCAATATTCCTGTGAACTAACACACCTCCATGCTCAGTCGGCTGCACAAGAACCCGTTCACTCTCCCGCACCCTCCCCCAGCGCAAGTCAACACTTGTTTAATCCCACGCCGTCAGGCTGACTCCCTCACCATTGCACTCATTCCCCTGCAGACTCCGCCAATGACACTCACCCAAACTCCCAATCTGTCACGATCATTCAACCACTCATTCCCCAAATTTCAGTTCCACTTGCGCACACACTTCCTGACTGCCACGCTTATTCCCCCCACGCACTCCCACATCATCATGCTCATTCCCACTCCCATTCTCCCACCATTATGCTCAACCCCCCACACTCTCCTCCACCATCACACTCTCCCATGATCACACTCAGTACCCCGTACCCTCTGCAACCATCATGACCTTTACCTCATGCACTCTACCAGCTTCAGCCTCACACACCCGCAGACACCATCCACATCACACTCACGCCACTGCACATTATCCCACCACACACAGTATCCCGCATCCTCTGTCACCTTCACACTCTTATACCCACACATTCCCCACTGTAATGTTCTCATCTCCACACAGTCTACCGCTGTCACACTCACGCCCTCGCCCATTCCATCACCGTCTTTAACACTCACTCCCCCAGACACAGCCTCAGTGTCAAACTCACATACCACAGACTCTCACGCCATCTGTGGTCAGTTCTCCACGTATTCCCCCACCATCAGGCTCACGCCCCAACTCAGTCCACCACAGTGATGCTCTGTCTCCCGCACACTCCCGCATCATCACGCTCACTCCCCACGACACACTCTTAATGCTATCCCCCTCCCTGCACAGTCTCCACTGTCATGCGCACTCCCCAGAACATTCACCTCCATTCATCTCCTCGCCTCACACAACCTCCCACTGTCACCCCAATCCCTCTCCCATTCCCCACCATTATGCTCAAGCCGCCACACTCTACTCCACCATCATACTCATAACTCCACACACTCTCCAACCATCGCACTCAGTACACCGTACCCTCCCCACCAATCATCCTCATTCCATTGCAGAATCAACCACAGTCGCAGCCACATCCACGCTCCTGCAGTCTGTCATGCTCACTGAGCCGCACACAATCCCAGCATGACGTTCACGCTCCCACACATTCACCCAGTGCAACACCCACATAGCTGCACCACTCACCCACTGTCATGCTCAGTCCCTAGCACAATGACGAACCTTCACCCTCGTGACTCCCCCACTATCAACACAATTCCCATGCACAATCTCAAACCATCACACTCTACCCCCTACACTCTCCCGTTCTCTCAGACACGACCCCTGCATACACGCCACTGTCAATCTCACTCTTCCGCACACGCCCCATCATCACGCTCATTTCCCCACACACTGTCTCACCTTCAGGTCACTCCCCCCACACAGCCCACCGTAAAACTCACTCGACCGCTCACTCTCACAACGTCATTCACACTGTCATACACACTCCACTACAAGCACACTCAACTCATGCACATTCCCTTTCCATCACACACGCTGCCTCTCACACTATCCCGCCATCTCACTCACACCCCGTCTCCCATCAATACACTCACTCCCACACGCACTGCCACGTCATCACTCTTACTCCCCCGCAAACTCCTCACCGTCACTCTCACTCACCTGCATATACCCCGTCATCAAGCTCCGCCCAAGCATACTCCTGCACCATCACACTCACTCTCCACCACCCTGCTCACTCCCTCGCACACTCACCTATATTAGTCCTCATTCACCTGCACACTGCCCAATCATCATGTTCACTCATTCACAGACTCTCCCACTATCACACTCACTCACGGGCATACTCTGCCACCGACATGCACACTCCTCCAGCGTATCATCATTTCTACCACCGTCATTCTCACTCCCCTTTCAATGCTTCACCCGTAACTTTCCCTCTCCCGCTCACTCCTCCACAGCTATACTCACTTCCCTGCACAATCTCCAAGCCTCACATTCTCTCCCCTGCTCAGTACCCCACCATCACATTCACACCTAAGCACACTCCCCCATCATTATGCACACTCCCCCACACATTCTCCTCACTGTCACGCTACTCCCGTTCATGTCATTCACTCTCCCACAGTAATGCATACTCCTATGCACAATACCCCATCGTCACGCTTACTCTCCACATACTTCCCCACTTTCATGCGGCCTGCCCCACACTCGCCGACTGAAATACTCACATTACTGCACACTTCCCATCTTCACACTAATCTCCTACCCACTTCTGCACTGCTACACTCAGTTCCCTGCACAATCCCCTACCATCACATTCACTCCTTCACATAGTGCACTGTCACACCCACTCCCCTGTAACTTCCCCACCGACAGGCACACTACCGCACGCACTCACCCCACCGTCACCTTCACTTTCCCAGTACATCATTCACTCTCCCAATATCACACTCACATCCCCACACACTTTACCGTGCGACCTCCTTCAGTCCACATGGCACTCCTTATCTTCATAACTTCCTTCAGTCCCCATGACCATCACTATCTATGTAACCTTCTTCATCTCGCCACAGCCCTCTGTATTTGAATAACCTCCCCTCATCTACAGAGACTTCCCTATCCCCATCACCATCTTCAGTCCCCGAGGTCCTGCCCTATCCCCATCACCATCTTCAGTCCCCGAGGTCCTGCCCAACTGTGTAGTTATCCTTCCTCAGCCAAACCTTCCCTATCTGTGTAACCTCCGTCAGTCTCCATCACTATCTCTATATCCATAATCTCCAACAGTGGCTGCAGCTCTCCCTATCCCCATAGCCTCATTCAATCCACACAGCATTCCCGATCTCCATAACACCGTTCGGCCTTCAGAACCCTCCCTACTTCTACAACCTCCTTCAATCCTGCCTGTCTGTGTAACTTCCTCAGTCCCCAACATCCTCCCTGTCAGTGCAGCCTTATTCCATCTCGACAAATATCCCTGACGCCCGTCCCTGTCTCCATGATCTCTGTTTGTAACCACAAACTCTACCTATTTCTTTACCCTCCTCAGTACCCTCATACCTCCTATCTCCGTAAATTCCTTCTTGCCCCACGACACTCTCTATATCCATTTAGGTCAGCATGTCAGAGCTTTCTTCACTGCCTGCTGTACCGGCATCCTCCATTTATATGAAACCTGCCTGTATACTTCTATTTCACCCGATCTTTGTAAATTCTTAGAGTTACTAAACCCTCCTTATCTTTGTAACGTAATTTCCTTCAGTGTCTAAAGTTCTCCCTATCTTTGTATGATCCTCCAAAAGCTCGAACTCTTCTCTCATTGTGACATCATCCTGCAATTTTAAACCTCTTGATAAGTAAAACTTCTTCAGGCGCTGCACTTTCTCAATTTCTGTTACCTTCCCTGCTCTTCGAAACCTCCCTATCTGCATGATCCCTGCTATTTCTGCCGCCATCCCTATCTCTAAATCACACCAGCCTGCATAGTCCTCCTTATATCTGGAAACTTTTTCCAATTTTTCAGCACCCTCTTTTACTGCAAACTCCTTGAGCCCCTGCCTGATTTGCCATTTGCCAAGCCTATTCCTGTCCTTCCAATGAATGTCAGTGTATAAAACCCGATAGTGCTCTCAACCCCAAGTATGTACAAGTAGCTTTATAATCCATAACCGTTTCCTGTACCACAGCCACTGTACCTCTCCTCACTCTTTCAGACCCATTAAGCTTCCGATTTCTTCACATCAGTAACACCGTTTCTTACGACGGTCCCTAAAAACTTCCCTCTCTTTGTGAACTCCTCCACAGTCTCCATAAACTCTTGCTGCCCCTCAGATCCTCCTTATCAGCTCATCCAGTCTCTTTATCGAACTACTTACCTTCAGATAATTCTGCAGCTTTTGCACTGTATCTTGGTAAAGTCTACTCTTCCCTCAAATCCTCCCTATCGAGGGTAAATCATCTAGTTTGAGTGATATCGCCTATGTCGGAAACTGTCTCTGGCCTGTAAAGTCTGCCAGCCTCCATAGCCTTCCTGTCCACGTAACTTCGAGCGCAGCAGGTCAGGCAGCATCCATAGAACAGGAGGTGCTGCCTTGGAGATAATCCTTGGATGCTGCCTGACATGCTGCGCTTTTCCAGCAACACATTTTCAGCTCTGATCTCCAGCATCTGCAGTCCTCACTTTCTCCACGTTAATACTAGAACTTACAAGCGTTCTTATATTTGCAACGAAATCAGTCACCACACCCCTCCATATCTTTCTTAATTTCTCTTGTTGTCTCTCTTGAAGACGCCTTATTGTGTGTGCCTCTCACTGCCTGCTCCTCCCTATACCCATCCGTGTATCTGGAATCTAATCCAGCCTGCTCTACCTCTGTAATTTCCAGTAATCCCAAAAGCTCTTTCTTTCGCAATCACTCTTGATTGCTTGTAACTACGCGTAACTCTGTAATATCATTGAAACCCTGAAAGTCTCCCTATCTCTGTAAGCTCTCTCCATCGTATTATCCCCACAATCACTGAAAAACTCCTGGGATTTGCAACAAAGCAAGTGTGTTGACAGCATTAACTGAAGTGAGCAGATATGATCGAACTGTCATTACGGAGATGGGGCTGCACAATGGCCATGGATGGGAAGTAAATATTAAAGGATGTCGGCATTCAGCACGACAGGCAAAACGACAAGCAAGTTCCAGTGACGTTGTGAAAAAAGGTTGTGGTCAGTGAATTATGAGATAGCCACGTGGATTGGAAGAACAAAGTTCACATTCTATTTGGATGGAGCTGAGAAACAGCAAGCAGCAGCAGCAACCGTTACAGGCAGTAAACATTGATGGCAATGTAAATATGTAATCAGTCAGGAAACTGAATGTACTTGTCGCAAGGGCATTATAGCTACTGTGTGTAACAGTAGTCACCATCCCGACTGGATACCTAATGAGCATCAGGGCTGCAATGGATCAAATTCTGGAATGTATAAAAGATGGCTTTCTATAATAGCATGTCAAGGGCCCATCAAGAGAAGGACTAATTCCATATCAAATGTTGTGTAATGATAAATGTCTAATAAGCTCATTCTAAAAAGCTTTGCTAGAGTAATATTACTAATCTCGTATTGCGTTTCAATCTGAGTAAGCAAAGACCATCAGATGTAGAAGTGGAATTAGGCCATTTGGCCCATTGGCCTTTCCACCATTCGGTTAAATCATGGCTGATCCGGTATCCCC
>NW_025210915.1:15460-19213 GCF_004010195.1 Chiloscyllium plagiosum
AACAAACTTAGACTGTTTTGCTAGAGTGTCAGAGGCTGAGTGGCGGAAGGGTACAAGCATATAAAAATATGAAGGGCAACGATAATGTAGATAGCCGAACTCCCTTTTCTAGCTTACAAGTATCAAATACAATGGTGCATAGTATTGAAGAGAGAAGGGGAAAGTTTAAATGAGATGTGCGAAACAAGTGTTTTATTTACAGTTAGTTTGGAGGGTGTGAGGTGAGGTGGTAGAATCAGAAATGTGAGCGAAGTTTTAATTGGCATTTAGGCAGGTAGGTGAACAAGCGTAGATATAGGGAGATGGACCATGTGCAAGCAAATTGTATTCGTTAGGGATAGCATTATGGTCAGCACAGCCATCGTAGACTGATGGACCTATTGCTGTCGTGTATTGTTCTATTTTCTAACTTTTCAGCATCTACTTTATCAAAGCCCTCAGAATCTTAGATATTTCATTCAATTTCTTTCTCATTCTCCGAAATGCCAATGTGGCCAAGCTCAGTCACTCCACCTCTTCTCGCTAGAAAATCCATCTATTCTCAAGATCATCAGAATGAACCTTCTCTGGTCTGCCTCCAATGGAAGAGTATCTTTCGTTCTGGTACTCACGCTGTTCATAATATTCTTGGTATCGTCTGATTTGTATCTTGCATAGCTTAATACAAGACCTCCCTATTGTTAGACTACATTCACTTATTCGTAAATGCCGTCATTTGATTTGTCTTCTCCATTACTTACTGACACTGTGAGCGACACAAAACCCTTTGTGCAGTCAATCTGAAATCAAAAGGTGCTAGCCTGATTGTAATTAGGGAATGCTGGAATGCATTATTATAGATACGGCAATAGACAATAACTGGAACATTATGAACATTTGGAGCTACATTTTGTGGAAGACAATTTGTTTTTCTGGCAGTTGGATTATATTTGTTAGTGTGAATATCAATGGCAGAATAGGTAAGGATGGTGGAAGCGTGTGGTGGTAGGAGAATGTGATTTATTTAAATGTTCAGAAGGTTTGAGAAAGTTGTCAATAAGGATTAAAGAGTAACCTTTGGAGAGAATGGAGTCACTTAAAGATCAATGACGTCGTCTGCATGTGGAACCAGAGGAGATGTGTGAGACATGTTACCAAAAAAGCTTACTGTCAGCATTACTTTGGAGAAATATATGGAATTTGGGGAAGTAAATAGTAAAATCTTGGAAAGAAACCTCAACAGAAACGTGACGGTGCTAGAATCTTAAAAGGAATAAAGGTAGATCTATCCTTCGTAACCCATTAGGTCTATCCCAGGATATTGTGGAAGCCGTAGAATGTATTGCAGGGCCCCTAACCGAGAGATTCGCATTGTCAAAACACACGGTGAGTGCGGCAAGTCCGGAGTGGAGACAATGGAACAGTCAAGAATCTACAGAACAGTGAGACCTGTGGTGGCTCAGTTGTTCGAGGAGATTCTGAGAGAAATGTGCGACATGCATTTGAAAATGCAAGAGCTAACTAGAGACAGTCAGCATGGATTTGTGAGTGGAAAATCGTGTCTCACAAACCTGATTTAATCTTCGAAAAGATGGCCAAGAGACAGATGAGGGTACGGAGGTCAATGGTGTCCACATGGTTTTCAGCAAGACCTTTAACAAGGATCTAAGGATGGTAGAGTATCTAGTAATAAGGAAGAAGGAAGCTTACTAAGGCTGCCGAAGCAAATATCAGACGGGACTCGAAAGGGTTACATGAGACTGTGTGGTGGCTCAGTGGTTAACTCTGCTGTCTCATAACACCAGGGACCTGGCTTCAATTCAAGCCTCGGGCGAATGTCTGTCTCGAGTTCGCATACTCTCTCGTATTTTCATGGCTTTTCTCCGCGTGCTCAGGTATCCCCCAGAACACAATGAAGCGGAGGTTAGGTGAATCGGCCATGCAAAATTGTCCATAGTGTGCAGGGATGTATCGGTTTGGGGCATTAGTCAGCGGAAACGTCGAGTAACAGGATGGGGGAATGCGTCTGAAAGGGATTCTCTTCAGAGGGTTAGTCTGAAGTTGTTGGGGCAAACAGACTGTTTCCACACTACAGGGATTCTGTCAAGACAGCCGTGAAGGATCTGAAGAATTGATTTTGGGGAGCTAGATCTCAGGCATGAAAAAGCTTTAATGGGTAGGATAAAGGAAAATCAAAAGGCTTTTTGAAGTTAAGTGACAGACACGACGATGGCCAGAATGAGCCTCGGGCCGATCAGGGACGATTGAGGGTACGTATTACGTATTCCTGGAGGCGAGGGAGGTAGGCGAGATCCTTAATGAATAGTATGCTTCAGTATGCACGAATGAGAAGGAATTTGTCATTTGTGAGGACAGCCTTGAAATAGGCTGATACATCCGAACAAGTTGATGTTAAGAAGGAGGATGTCCTAAATATTTTGAAAAAGGTAGTACAGATAAGGCCACGAGGGCCAGACGAGGTAGATATTGGTTCCTGGAATGTAAGATTGTGGGTCATACTGAAATGGGTAATATACTGGGCAGTGAAGAATGTTATCTCTGATACAACTGGATTGACAGTATTGTTGGAATAGTGGGATGAAAAATAGCAGATGGAGTTTAATTAGACATGTATGAAGTATTCCATTTGATTGAACTGGTCAAGATAATGAGAGGCATAGCTATAGTGCATATTGAGAGACATTTATTTTTTCAATGATAGAAATGTTTTTCACGAGGGGGGAAAACATAAAGGAGATTGGAGAAAGATAAGTGGATATTTCAGAGTTCAGTTCTTTACACAGAGTGGAGGGTGTTTGGTGCGTGCAGCAAGCGGTGGTGGTAGAGTCAGACAGATAACATACATTTAATAGACTTCAGAGAGGCACATGGATGATCATAAAATGAAGGGCATGTAGGTTAGTTTGATCTTAATGTCGGGTGAAAGGTCGACACAACATCATGGGCCGAAGGACCTTGTGCTGGAATGTTCTATGTTCTGTGTTCTACGTTCCATATGATAGACGAGATAATAAGTTCAGCTCAATATAAAATGTTATGGCATCCAGGAGGAGCTAGTCAACTGGGTACAAAATTTGGCTTGACGTTAGAAGACAGAGGGAAGTGGGAGACACTTTGTTTATCTGACGGGAGGCATAGACAAGCGGTGCAGTGGGTACACTGAATTTTGATATTTGGATAAGTGATTAGGATGGGAATATTAGTTTCCTTGTCCGTAAGGTTGGGGGTGAGGTGACACTGAAATTGGTGATACATTTGGCAGTGAAGGAGGTAATATCAGATACAACGGGATTAACAGCATTGTTGGAATAGTGGGATGTAGAATGGCAGATGGAGTCTATTGAGATAAGTAGGAAGTGTTCCAATTGTTGAAGGAATGCAGGGCGGGGCTTTTACTGGTAATGTTGGTTCGCTAGGTAGCGTGTCAAACAGACACCGAGGAACGCTGGTACACAGTTCTTTGAAAGTGGTGCCACATGTAGACGGGGTGGTGAAGCAGGTATTTGCGGCATTTGTCTTCATTTTTCAGAGCATTGACAGTAGGAGGTGGATGTCCTATTATGGCTGTTAAAGGCATTGGTGGGGCCGCCATAAAACAGTTGTTGATCAGTAGAATGAGCACATCTGGTTCACTTACACCATTTACGGAAGGGCACCTGACATTCTAAACTGGCCTGGCTAATATGTGTCTTTAGACCCACATTAATATGGCTGACTCTGAGCTGGTCTCTGGGTGATTGACACTGGAGCAAA
>NW_025210915.1:20301-21000 GCF_004010195.1 Chiloscyllium plagiosum
TAGTAACATGGTGAATTATTCAAATACTGAAAGAACTCCATGTTGTTGTAAGCTCTGAGTCTTATATTGTTGTTGATGCTGTGATAATTTGGAGTTCTTTGACGAGATTGTGAATTACATGAAATAAATTTCTTAACCAAATTGATCACAAGGACATAAACAAGTTATGGTATAGAATTTTACAGACAGAAACAAGCTACCTAGCTGGATAGATCTATATCACTATTCGGGCTTCATGTGAGTTCAGTTTACATTAACTCCATCCAATTTATTGTATCTCACCTTATCAAACTGCTTGTTTATTTCTCCAATTTACAATTATCTGGTTTCCATATAAATGCATCGATACTATTTGGCTCAATGACATTGCTTGGTAGGAAATCCCACACTCTTATTAGTGATTCCTGAATGAATTATTAATAACTTTATACTGACTAGTTATGAACTCCCACCTCCAATAGAAACATCCTCCTTGCATCTGCTCCTCATATTTTGTGGATTCTCAGTCACATCTTTGTGGAAGAATGGAATCCAGCCTCTTCAATTTTTTATGGAAGTCTTAACCTGCAATTCTGGCATCATCCTTATACATCTTTTTTGTACATTTTTTTCAAAATTTCTATACCATAGAGTCATGAAGTCTTTACTTCCATGCAGAGACCCTTGGCTCCATTGAGTCCATGTAGACCTATCTAATCC
>NW_025210916.1:0-3633 GCF_004010195.1 Chiloscyllium plagiosum
TACTGTCTAGCATATACATGTAAAACAATGTAGAGCACACATGTGACAACCTGAGCAGTAAATTGGTCTAAATGGGTCATATTTCAGAAATTACCAAATCAAGGCAGAAAAACAAATACGTGGTTCAAATGAGATGATGGTGCATAGTTGTAGTGAGAATAAACCCTTGGGTTTTGGATGACTGTACAACCTGCATTGTATGATCCTGTGGAGAAGGACTGTTATCCAAACAGCCCTGCATCATGCTATCATATATTCATCATTCTCCACATTATTTGACAGTGATAAACAGGTCCATGGTATAAAATTCTGTAACTGCAGCAAAAGCATATAGGCAGACATGATTCCACAGGCATTGTAACATGATATTAAAACACAGAACACAGCAGGTGGTAATTCAACACATCCTATTCACTCTTCAAAAGAGCAACTTCAAGCACACTGAGGCAACGCATTCCAAATAATAACTCATGATGTAAACCATTCACCTCTATTTGATAATTCATTAGCAAAATGCTGGCCATATTTAAAAGTTTTCAGGTAGTTTATTTTGAAATTAACCCCAACGCTTTACATGCATCAAACAAATATGACCCATGTAATAGCTGGAAGTTTACTGCTCAAAAAGATTTGTTAAAAATGCAGCACTGCTCCTAGGAATAGCAACTAGTAATACACTTCTGAAACTAAAATTCAATCTTTCAACATTTCTGCTTGATTGAGTTTCAATCAGAAAGAAATTGCCACAGAGTTAGAAATTCTAGAATGCCAGAGCACAAAATTCCAACTCAGAAATCCTCATCACACAGCAGTTCAACATTTACCTCCTGGTTTCACATGCCAGCTTGATAATCCAAACTGCCATCTCTCTCTCTCACCCATAGATTTTATTTCCAGGTTATGAACAATAAGCTTCTGAATTATTGCCTCATTTCAAGTCACAAAAAAATGTAGTGCACAAAACAGCTTCAAAACAACTACTTGAACTGTCACAGAAATAAAATACTGCAACGTAGTTGACAGTTTTTCAGAAATCCATTACTGGACTTTGTGTGGGGTTGTTTAGGAATGAGAGGGGCTTGATCCTAGTGTAATGGGATTCACGTTGTTGATTCCTCATTTGTAGTGAGATGTCAGGAATCAGTTGAGCATTCCACTTGATTTTCTTTTTTAACTGAGAATTTTCTATTGAGGTCTCATGTAGAACTCAAAGGCATACAGCTCCAGATTCCGAGCTCTTGCTTTCCATCTCCCATTCCCAGTACGCTCAGCGCTGGATTCAACTGGCATCTCCCTGCTGCAGCAGCTGTCAGCTATTCGTTAATGAGCACAGTTCTTCAATCTGCCAAATCCCTACTCTTATAACACTGTCAATCAAATCCAAAGAAGACAGAGTCATAGAAATATACAGCACAGAAAAAAACCTTTTGGTCCAACTTGTTCATGCCGACCAGATATCCTAAATAAATCTAGTCCCATTTGCCAGCATCCAGCCTATAGCCCTCTCAACTCTTCCTATTCATATACCCATCCAGATGCCTTTTAAATTCTGCAGTTTACCAGCCTCCACCACTTCGTCTGGAAGCTCATTCCATACGCGCACCATTCTCTGTGCAAAAACGTTGCCACTTCGGTCCCTTTTAAACCTTTCCTCTCTCACCGTAAACCTATGCCCTTTTGTTTTTGGACTCCTCCCTCTGCTCCACCACCTCCTCCCACCTTCCCCCCTCCCCAGTCTATAAACTTTGTCTATTCACTCTAACCATGCCCCACATGATTTTATAAACCTCTATCATGTCATCCCTCAGCCAACATTCCAGTGAAAATAGTTCATGTCCATTCAGCCTCTCAGAGTCGTAGAGATGTACAGCACGGAAACGGACCCTTTGGTCCGACTCGTCCACACCAACCAGATATCCAACTGATGAAGGGCTTTTGCCCGAAACATCGATTTTGCTGCTCCTCGGATGCTGCCTGAACTGCTGTGCTCTTCCAGCACCACTAATCCAAAATCTGGTTTCCAGCATCTGCAGTCATTGTTTTTACCTAGATATCCAACCCAATCTAGCCCCATTTACCAGCACTTGGTCCATATTCCTCTAAACCCTTCCTATTCATATACCCATCCAAATGCCTTTTAAATGCTGCAATTTACCAGCCTCCACCAGTTCGTCTGGAAGCTCATTCCATACATGCACCACCCTCTGCGTGAAAAAGTTGCCCTTTAGGTCCCTTTTAAATCTTTTCCCTCTCACCCTAAACCTATACCCTCTAGTTCCCCTACCCCAGGGAAAAGACTTTGTCTATTTATCCTATCCAATGCCCTCATGATTTTATAAATCTCTATGAAGTCACCCCTCAGCTTTCGACACTCCAGGGAAAACAGCACCAGTCTACTCAGACTCTCCCTCTAGCTCAAATCCTCGAATCCTGGCAACATCCTTATAAATCTTTTCTGAACCCTCTCACGTTTCACAACATCCTTCCAATAGGAAGGAGACCAGAATTGCATGCAGTATTCCAATAATGGCCTAACCAATGTCCCATACAGCTGCAATGTGATCTCCCAACTCCTATACTCAATGCACTGATCAATAAAGACAAGCATAACAAACGCTTTCTTCTCTCTCTGCAACTTCATTTTCAAGGAACTATGAGCCTTTGCTCCAAGGTCTCCTTGTTCAGCAACACACCCTTGGACCTTACCATTAAGTGTATAAGTCCTGCTAAGATTTGCTTTCCCAAAATACAGCACCTCATATTTATCTAAATTAAACTTCATCTACCATTCCTCAGCCCATTGGCCCATCTGATCAACATCCCACAGTACTCTGAGGTAACCTTCTTCGCTATCCATGACACAACAATTTTGGTGTCATTTGCAAACTTACAAACCATGACTCCTATGTTCACATCAAAATCATTTACATAAATGATGAAAAGTAGTGGACCCAGCACTGATCCTTGTCGCATATCGCTGGTCACAGGCCTCCAGTCTGCAAAGCAACCCTGCACCACCACCATCACCACCTTCTGTCTTCCAGCTTTGAGCCAGTTCTAATTCCAAATAGCTAGTTCTGCCTCAATTCTTTGCCATCTAAGCTTGCTAACCAGTTTGCCATGAGGAACCTTGTCAAACGCCTTACTGAAGTCTGTATAGATCACGTCCACCACTCTACCCTCAATTCTCTTTGCTACTTCTGCAAAAAACTCAATCAAGTTCATGAGGCATAATTTCCCACAAACAGAACCACTGGTTATTTCTGCAGGCCATTTCCTTATTCTTGACAATAGGTGCAGGAGTAGGCCATTCAGCCCTTCGAGCCTGCACTGCCATTCAATATGATCATGGCTGATCATTCCTAATCAGTATCCTCTTCCTGCCTTATCTCCATAACCCTTGATTCTACTATCTTTGAGAGCTCTATCCAACTCTTTCTTAAATGAATCCAGAGACTGGGCCTCCACTGCCCTCTGGGGCAGAGCATTCCACACAGCCACCACTCTCTGGGTGAACAAGTTTCTCCTCATCTCTGTCCTAAATGATCTACCCCGTATTTTTAAGCTGTGTCCTCAGGTTCGGTACTCACCCATCAGCGGAAACATGTTTCCTGCCTCCAGAATGTCCAATCC
>NW_025210916.1:19659-21000 GCF_004010195.1 Chiloscyllium plagiosum
GGTTATAGTCCAACAGGTTTAATTGGAAGCACACTAGCTTTCGGAGCGACGCTCCTTCATCAGGTGGTAGTGGAATTTATAGCAAAAAACAGAATTTATAGCAAAAATTTACAGTATGATGTAACTGAAATTATACATTGAAAAATTGATCTCCAAATCATGACTTTAAATATAATTGTTTTCGGGCTGCCAGTCCCGCTGGGTGTGACCAGCGTCTTCTGTTTTTGTTTCAGATTTACATTTCACATTGTGCTGTGTTTTGATTATTGCTATAGTCCTGAGCTGCGTGTGTCACAGGACGACCCACACACCTCAGCCCCAGCCCAAACCCCAGCCCCAGCCCCAGCCCCAGGCCCAGCCCAAGCCCCAGCCCCAGCCCCAGCCCCAGCCCCAGCCCCAGCCCAGCTCCCTCCCATTTATCTCTCAGCTCCCTGGCCCTCTAGCCTCATTCCTGATGAAGGGATTATGCCTGAAACGTTCATTTCCCTGCTCCCCGGATGCTGCCTGACCTGCTGTGCTTTTCCAGCACCACACTCCCAATCAGGAAACAGTCCGACACCGTCGTACTCACAGGATCAGGCCTGATGGGTAATTTAGATTAGATTACATTACCTACAGTATGCAAACAGGCCTTTCAGCCCAACAAGTCCACACCGATCCGCCGAAGAGCAACCCACCCAGACCCATTCCCCTACATTTTCCCCATTCACCTAACACCACAGACAATTTCCCATGGCCAATTCACCTAACCTGCAGGTCTTTGGACTATGGGAGGAAACCAGAGCATCCAGACGAAACCCAAGCAGACATGGAGAGAATGTGCAAACTCCACACAGTCGGTCACCTGAGGCGGGAAGTGAACCCGGGTCTCTGGCGCTGTGAGGCAACAGTGTTAACCACTGTGCCACCGTGTCATCCATAATGTTTCATTAAGCCCTATCCCCATCCCTGGGTATATCCTGTCCCACCGGCAGGACAGACCCACCAATGGTGGGGACACCCTGGGGTACAGTCAGGGAAGGAGTTACCCTGCAATTCCCCAACATTGATTCCAGAACCCAGGAAATCTCATAGTAACAGATCACACATGGTCAAGGAAATCGCCTGAGGATGGTTATCTCCTGCCCCCACCCCTCCTCTCGGTGATAACTCAGTTCTCCTCGATTTCGGAAACAAATCAGAGGAAGCACTGAGGGTGACAAGGACACAGACCGTCCTCTGGGTGTGGGACTTCAATGTCCATCACCAGGAGTGTCCCCACAGGCCCCCCGCTGCTTGAGCAGGGACAGGCTTCAATACACTACAGCCAGACTGGGGGAAACATTCTCACCAAACTCCTTG
>NW_025210917.1:0-914 GCF_004010195.1 Chiloscyllium plagiosum
GATAAATAGACAAGGTCTTTTCCCTGGGGTGGGGGAGTCCAGATCTAGAGGGCATAGGTTTCGGGTGTGAGGGGAAAGATTTAAAAGGGACCTGAGGGGTAACTTTCTCACACAGAGGGTGGTGCATATATGGAATGAGTTGCCAGAGGAAGTGGTAGAGACTGGTACAATTACAACATTTAAAAGACATTTGGACCAGTATAGTAATAGGAAAGGTTTAGCGGGATATGTGCCAAATGGGACAAGTTCAATTTGAATCCTGGGTCAGCACAGACAAGTAGGACTGAAGGGTCTGTTTCTGTCCTATATAATTCCATGACTCTATAACTATGAGCTATCAATATATATCAACATATATCAGCTTACATCTTCATTAAATTATTGCTCATTTAAAAATCTTTACACACACGAACAGACAGACACAGACAAACAAAAGCATTGGCTATATACGTGGAGGGGAAAAAGAACTAGGAGCCACAGTTTAATTGCACCAGTCCACCAGGGTTCAATGTGATGGGCCTTTTGCTTGCCAGGACTTTCTGTTCTTCAATCTCCTCTCTCCAGATTCTTTCATTTCTTTGTAGAAGACAAAGGGCAATTGGCACAGTAACTGCAAAGTGTCTTAGTTACTGGTTAACATCAACAGCTTACAGAACAAGTGAGAGAAACAACTGGCTTTCTTCAAACTTCAGGTACATTTACTGCAGAGAAAGAGAGAGAATACTTGCCCTCCAGCAGTTTGAAGGCTTCTCAATTAATTATTCATATCTACATGCTGCCCAGGAACCAACCAGGGAGTTACCATTAGGCCAATGACCTTTGCATCAATGACTGTTCACAATGGCACACACAATCAGCGACTTGTTGCCAGCCAAACTACACTCTGCACACGCCGCCCCCCCCCCCCCCTAATG
>NW_025210917.1:1760-15244 GCF_004010195.1 Chiloscyllium plagiosum
GTGTTTGTGGGGTGTGCGGGGGCTTCTGTGTGTGTGTGTGGGGAGGGTCTGTGTGGGTGTGGGGGGTCTGTGTGTGTTGGGGGTGTTCTGTGTGTGTGTGTGTAGGGGGATGGTCTCTGTGTGTGTGGGGGGGTCTGTGTGTCAGTGTGAGTGTTGGAGTGCACACCTGTCTGTCCTTGCGTCGCTGAGTGAGAGTGTCACTGTGCACAGGGGGTTGGTGTGAGTACTCCCACACTGTGTGTCAGGAGCTGTATCTGTGTGGGTATGTGTGACCTTTCATGACTGTGAACAAATCACTTAGTCATTAAGAGTGAACAGTGATTGGGGATTGTAATTGGAGAACAGATCTCTCTTTCCTGCCTCTCTGCTGACAGTCGTGAGTTCTGTGTGTGTGTGTGTTTACCTGTTGCAGCTTCCTTTTGGGGTAGGTTCGAGTGCTGCACTGTTGAATCGATCCCAGACACAGCTACGTGAGAGTCAGGCGAAAGGGGCATCATGGCTTTTCAGCAGCTAACCCTGCTCTGTCTTCATGTCTGTTGCTATTTGGTCTGGGCTTGCTTCCTGCTGGACTGGTAACCCTGTCCCAGAGATCCAGGGCAATTGCCCAGTGCATTCCAGCCAGTGCTGACACCCCTGAGCTGCACTGTCAGAGGGTTAGCACTGAGGCAGCACTGCACAGTCAGAGGGTCAGTGCTGAGGGAGTACCGCACTGTCGGAGGGTCAGTGCTGAGGGAGTGCTGCACTGTCAGAGGGTCAGTGCTGATGGAGTGCTGCACTGTCAGAGGGTCGTGCTGATGGAGTGCCGCACTGTCAGAGGGTCAGTGCTGATGGAGTGCCGCACTGTCAGAGGGTCAGTGCTGATGGAGTGCCGCACTGTCAGAGGGTCAGTGCTGAGGGAGTGGGCACTGTCGGAGGGTCAGTGCTGAGGGAGTGGGCACTGTCGGAGGGTCAACGCTGAGGGAGTGCCGCACTGTCGGAGGGTCAGTGCTAAGGGAGTAGGCACTGTCGGAGGGTCGGTGCTGAGGGAGTGGGCACTGTCAGAGGGTCAGTGCTGAGGGAGTGCTACTCTGTCGGAGGGTCAGTGCTGAGGGAGCGCCGGACTGTCAGAGGGTCAGTGCTGAGGGAGCGCCGGACTGTCGGAGGGTCAGTGGTCAGTGCCGCACTGTCAGAGGGTCAGTGCAGAGGGAGTGCTACACTGTCAGAGGGTCAGTGCTGCACTGTCAGAGGGTCAGTGCCGCACTGTCAGAGGGTCAGTGCAGAGGGAGTGCTACACTGTCAGAGGGTCAGTGCTGCACTGTCAGAGGGTCAATGCTGAGGGAGTGCTGCACTTTCAGAGGGTTGTCCACGTACTGCAATGTTTTGTAGAGCAGGGTGTACTGACCATGGTCAATATTTCTCCTTCAACGAACACCTTTATGTAATAACCGAGTGCCCATTCATTATCACGTTGCTGAATGCGGGATCTTGCTGTGTGCAATTAAGCTGCAGAATCTCCTGCAATACAGAAGTGACTGCGCAAGCCACAATACTAAGGACACACCCCGCGATAGAATGTAGAAGGCGCTATTCAAATGCAAGGCCATCTGGGTTTGGAACTTTGCTTTCAGTGTCGCCATGTATTTTGTGAAGTCAAAACCTGATCACATTTGCATTTTGTCTGTCGTAAACCAATCAGTAAATTTGTACAGTGTCTTAAAGTGGGGGGGGGGGGGTATAGGTGGAGAGGGAGACAGAGTGTTAGGAGGGGAATTTCAGGCGTGGGGCCCAGCCATCTGAACACATGACTGTCCCAGCGGGGAAATGATGGGCATTGGGGATACTGAAGAAGAGGGGTGTGTCGATCCTGGAGGGTGGTGGTAGGAGGTTACAGGGATGTGGTGAGTCAGCTGGGATGTTTGGTAAGGGCTGTAGGTCAGGAGGCAGTTACACTGATGAGTGTAGGGGGGGGGTTCACATAACATTTGTATGGAGCACTTAATCAAGAAACTTAAAGGGGGTGCTGTTCCTTTATTAACGAACATAAAAGATAAGAAATGTAAAAGACTTCCAAGTGCTGAAGAACCTCAGCCATTCCGGCAGCCTCTGTGGAGTGAGAAACCAAGCTAACGTTTCGAGTCCCGGCCTGTTTCACTTTGGAAGCAGAGTCCCACACATGGCTTGAAATGTTAACATTCCTTTACCATTCTCCAGACACCTGTCTGAGTTTCTCCAGCTGTGTGTGTGTGTGTGTGTGTGTGTGTTACAGAGTTGTTGCACAGAGCGTCGGCGAGATTGGCATCTCGTGTAATGTGTGCAGTACGGTTTCCTTTTCGCAGGAAGGGTTTCAAAGTATTGGAGGCTGTTCAGAAGAGATTTACGAGATTGATACCTGGAATGAGTGGGTTGTCTTTTGAGAAAAGGTTAGACAGATTGGGCTTGCTTCCGCTGATTTCGACGTGTCGGTGTTGGACTGGGGTGGACCAAGTTTAAAAAAAATCACACAACACCAGGTTATAGTCCAACAGGTTTAATTGGAAGCACACTAGCTTTCGGAGCGACGCTCCTTCATCAGGTGGGACAGGATCGTAGGGCACAGAATTTATCATAAAAGATGAAAGTGTCATACAACTGATGTGATATATTGAACAAACGGGAATTGTTGTTAAGTCATTATTCTCACAGAATGGGGATGCAGGTTTTGAGTGATTAATATGTAATTCCTGGAAGTTCTTTCAGATCACGGTCCCGAGATAACTGAGGGTTTTTCAAAAAAGGTGCTGTCTCAGCTCAGACAATACATTAAAGGTGTGAGGTTAGAGTCTGTCTGTATCCCAACCTGGAGTCAGACTGGTTCCATTTCCAAACTGATAAAACGTGTGAGGGCTGACTTGTTTGAGGGGCTGCAAGTTCTCAACAAAGTGGATGTGGGAAGGATGTTTCCACTTCCGAGTCAGTCCGGAGTGAGGGGGCAGGCTTTTAAACTTTTGGGGGAGGGGTGAGGGGAGGTGGTTCCCTTCATGGCAGAAGATGGGGAGCATTGTTTCTCTGAGGATTCTGTGGCTTTGTAACTCTCTTCCTTGAGTGAGTGTGTGAGGGGTGGGGGGGGAGGGATGTTGGGAGAGGCAGGCGGGATAGGTTTTTGTTGGACAGGCGATTGAGGGCCGGAGGGGAACGTGGAATTCCGGGACACAGGCAGATCGTGGGTGGCCTTCGTGATCCGCAGCATGCTGGTGGGCCTCGTGAGTACCTGGGTGTAGGTTTGCTCGCTGAGCTGGAAGGTTCATTTTCAGACGTTTCGTCACCGTACCAGGTAACATCTTCAGTGAGCCTCAGTTCCACAGATTGAGATTGGGATTGCATGAGCTGATGGGGCAGTCGTAGAGATGTACAGCACGTAAACAGACCCTTCGGTCCAGCCCATCCATGCCGACCAGATATCCCAACCCAATCCAATCCAATCCAATCCAAAGCGAGGGTGATCCACCCCCCTGCTTTGTGCTGGGTTTCAGCTCCACATGATCACCCCCAAACCCCTCGCGTCCCGCTCCTTTTGTGAATCCACCTTTTCATTTCTCCCCTGTGTGTTTGTCCAGCATTGCCAACACTGCTAGGGCTAATGAAGCAGGCAGGACACGTTATCGTCAAGCATGTATCGCTTTTGAGCACGATTTAGAAAAGATTAGATTCCCTCCAGTGTGGAAACAGGCCCAACAAGTCCACACCGACCCTCCGAAGAGTAACCCACCCAGACCCATTCCCCTATCCTATGTTTACCCCTGACTCATGCACCTAACACTACGGGCAATTTCCCATGGCGAATTCACCTGACCTGCACATCTTTGGGCTGTGGGAGGAAACTGGAGCACCCGGAGGAAACCCACGCAGACACGGGGAGAACGTGCAAACTCCACACAGTCAGTCGCCCGAGGCTGGAATCGAACCTGGGACCCTGGTGCTGTGAGGCAGCAGTGCTAACCACTGAGCCACCGTGCCACGAAGGTTTATGTTGTGTGAGCACAGTGACAGGACAGAGCAGTAGTTTTGTGTTTGAGTTTTGCTGGCTGCTTTGGAACTTTGTTTGCTGCGCTGTGTTTCCAGGTTAAACCCTGGAGGCGAACAGAAATGGAGGAAAGAAAGTCGCTCTTTCCCGGTGGATGTCACAGAAAGATAGAAGCTTCCAGAAACAGCTTGCAGTGAGAAAAGGTCTGTGGGCAGCAGAAGGGGTGGGGTGGAAATCTCTGGTCAGGTATACAACTAACAAGTAAATGGCCATCAAATATGGTGTTCAGTTGAAAAGGGCTTAATGTGTGGATATGCTCTCTCTGCCTGTCATTCTCTCATATGTAGTTTTCAATATGTGGTAACTACCCCACACTGCAATCCTAATCTGGTTTTCTGTGTATTTTTGTACACTCAGAGAATTCTGAAAGTCAGCTCACCTGGTTTAAAATCGAGATTATTGCCGGGAGGGTGGGGAGCAGGCGGGAGGGCAGAGAAAAGTCCCAGGTTGCTGAGCAGAATTGAGGCAGAGGCGGAAAACTGGGACATGAGCCTGTGTTAAACAGTAAGTGAGCTGAGTTAGCTGTTTCTGTCATGCGTCTGCAGAAAGTTGCTCAAACCCACCCACCCCCCCCCCCACCCCCGTCAGACTGGCTGGCTGAGGGAATGTGAAGGTGAGTGAGGGCGTGGGGGAGGTGAGTTTCTCCAGTCCTCAGTTGCCAATTCAACGAGCTGAGCAAAGATCTTGAACATTAATGTTTTAAGAAGTGCAGACACTGGAAAGCAGCAAGGGTCTTGAAGGTGGAAATGGGGTGGTGGGGGGGGGAGGGGGGAGGTGGTATCTCTTGAGAATCTGCCTGGTAATTGTTAAATATCTTGAATCTGTCTATCTGAAAGATGATGTTTCCAACAGATCTCGTATTGTGAAATAAGTGTTGTTCTTTTTCGAAAAGTACATTGGCAGCCTCTTGAGAGTTGTGCTCAGTGACTGATCACCGAGTTAAACCAGTTTCGGTGATGAAACCTATTGTTTACTGAGCCAGATTTCATAACTGAATGTGCAATCCTAGAATTTCCATCAACTGGGATTATAGTACTGTTCCCCTCAGCGACACCCTGTGGGAGGGGGTTCCTCGTTCTCCCCGCTGTCCAAGTAAAGGTGAAGATCAGGGGGTAGGAGGAAGCTCACCAGGGGCACGCTACGTGTGAAGAGGCTGTGCAAGGGTTTGATCTTCCAAAGGTATTTAAAGTTGCGTGACGGTGGGGTGAAGGGATACTCCTCTGTCGAATTGGGCTTAATGTTTGGGTGTACAGAATTGTGTGTGTGTGTGTGTGTGGTGGGGGGGGGGGTGCGGTGGCGGCATTGCTGAGCTCCCAAGGACAGGAATGTGAACTTCTCTGCAGCTCGTGGAAGGTTTTCCTGTCTTTGACTTGTCCAGGCAGTTGCTCAGCGTGTTTTGGCAGCCTGTGGCTATTCCAATGCAGGTTGATGTTGTTGCAACGGCATCCAGCTGGGAGTTTTGCGGAGGCCATTTCATGATTAGTCACTGGCGGGGTTTGGGCATGGTGGGAACACCGTCCTCAGTGCCCAACCCCCCCCCCCACTTGAGAAAGTGGGGGTGAGCTGCCTTCTTGAGCCGCTGCAGTCCATGTGCTGTAGACAGACCCACAATGCCCCTGAGGGAGGGAGTTCTGGGATACTGACCTAACGACACCGCAGGAACGGTTTCCAAGTCAGGACGGTGAGGGGCTTGGAGGGGAACTTGCAGGGGGTGGTGTCCCCATACATCTGTTGCCTTCCTACTAGATGGCGAGCTGTTGAAGGTGAACTCCCGCAGTGCCTCCTGTAGATGGTACACACTGCTGCTACTGAGTGTCGGTGAGGGAGGGAGTGGATGTGGTGCCAGTCGAGCGGGGGCTGCTTTGTCCTGGATGGTGTCGAGCTTCTTGGGTGTTTTTGGGGCTGCCCCCATCCAGGGGCAAGTGGGGAGTATTCCACCACACACCAGACTTGTGCCATGTAGAAGGTGGGACAGGCTTTGGGGAGTCAGGAGGGGAGTTACTCCCTGCAGGATTCCCAGCCTCTGACCTGATCTCGGAGCCACAATATTTATATGGCAGGTCTGGTCAGGACCGTGAGTACGCCATTCAGCCCTCTGGAACCTGTTCCACGATTCGTCGCAGTCAACATGCAACAGTGCAGCAACAGGCCCTTCAGTCCACCATCTCTGTTCTGACCATGATGTTGTTCTAGCTGCCTGCATATGCTCTATGTCCCACCTGTTCGTGTCACTGAAACTTGGCCTCCACTGCTGTTTTTACCACCTTCCCTGCCCACTCATTCCAGGCACCCACCGCCTTCTGTGTTGAAACAAAAATTGCACATCTCCTTTCCCCCCCTCGCCTTAAACCTGTGCCCTGTGGGATTTAACATTCCCATCCTGGGAGCGAAAACCGTCAAAGCTTAACCTCCCCTTCGAGTGAGCGCACTCCGATCCAGGGAGCTCTGCTTCCCAAGATCCCTCTGTATATGAATGCTCCTCAGGATCCGGCCATTTCCAGTATATTTTCCTCTTAGAACATAGAACATCACAGTGCAGTACAGGCCCTTCGGCCTTCGATGTTGTGCTGACCTGTGGAAGCTGAAGCCCATCTAACCAACACTGTTCCATTTTCATCCATATACCCATTTAAATGCCCTTAAAGTTGGTGAGTCTACTACTGTTGCAGGCAGGACGTTCCATGTCCCTTTCTGAGTAAAGAAACTACCTCGGACATCTGTCCTATATCTATCACCACTCAATTTAAAGCTATGTCCCCTCATGCTATCCATCACCATCCGAGGAAAAAGGCCCTCACTGACCACCCTATCTAAGCCTCTGATTATCTTGTATGTCTCAATTAAGTCACCTCTCAACTTTCTCTCTAATGAAAACAGCCTCAAGTCCCTCAGCCTTTCCTCATAAAACCATTCCTCCATTCCAGGCAACATCCTGGTAAATCTCCCCTGAACCCTTCATCCCCAACGTCTGATCTCCAGCATCAACAGGAATACAGCTCAGACCATCCCTGTTCCCAGACTATTTGCGATCCCACGTTCTCTGTTATTATAACTGCTACTGTCTTTCAAACGCTCAGTGGTTGTGATGTGGTTTCGGACATTCGAAGCCTCTAGTTAGGCCTACAGCTGAGAGAATCATGTCTGGCCCCATCCTACAGGAGGCAGGTGGAGATTTCCCCAAATGGTTCGGGCGATAAGGGCCTTTTAGTGACGAGGGTGGATTGGAGGAGCTTAGTTGTACCGTTGACAGTTGAGAGAGTGGTGCTGGAAAAGCACAGAAGGTCAGGCAGCTGGCCGCGCCCCCCCCCCTCCCCCAAATTCAGCTGCATGTCACACAGTGGCTGCATTCCCTCTCTTCTGAACCAATCTCAGGGAGGGAATACCGTCAGCCTCACCACCCTCCCCCAGGCCACAACCAACTCAAATGTGCCCCTTGATTCCAAACACCATACCACCCCCACAGCCAGGAATCATTCAGTGTTCCTTCTCTGCCACCTGGTAACAGTGGGCGCACTCTGACTCAGAGACCCTCAGCTATGCCAGTACCCAGCCACCCGCCCTTCCTGGGAGGGAGGGGGGGGGGGGTGTAGGGTGTGATTCTCACATAACATCAAGAGTCACTGACTTAAACCCAAGCTCGCTGTCCCCCTCTCCCCTTCCCACAAGGCCACCTGCCCCAGTCTGGAAGGACAGGGGAAAGGGTCTTCATCCCCAACGTCTGATCTCCAGCATCAACAGGAATACAGCTCAGACCATCCCTGTTCCCAGACTATTTGCGATCCCACGTTCTCTGTTATTATAACTGCTACTGTCTTTCAAACGCTCAGTGGTTGTGATGTGGTTTCGGACATTCGAAGCCTCTAGTTAGGCCTACAGCAGAGAGAATCATGTCTGGCCCCACCCTACAGGAGGCAGGTGGAGATTTCCCCAAATGGTTCGGGCGATAAGGGCCTTTTAGTGACGAGGGTGGATTGGAGGAGCTTAGTTGTACCGTTGACAGTTGAGAGAGTGGTGCTGGAAAAGCACAGAAGGTCAGGCAGCACCCGAGGGGGAGGACAGTCGACGTTTCGGGCAAAAGCCCTTCATCAGATTCCTGCTTTTCCAGCGCCCCACAATCTCGACTCTGATCTCCAGCATCTGCAGTCCTCGCCTTTGCCTAATCCAATTTTGTACCCGGCTTGCGAACTCAGCGTGGATCCCCTGTGATTCGATCTTCTGGACCGGCCGACCGTGAGAGACCTTGTCAAGTGCTTCAGTAAACTCCATGTAGATGACGTCCACCGCCCTGCCCTCATCAATCATCTTCGTCACTTCCGCAAAAAACTCCATCCAGTCTATGAGGCAACACCTCGCCTGCATAAAGGCTAATAATTTCCCTTGGTCTCCAACTGCAAGTAAACCCTGTCCCTAAGAATCTTCAATAATCTCCCAGGCTCTGACGTAAGGCTCCCTGGTCCTCAACCTCCTGCATCACCCCAGTTGCTAAGGAACAACATTGGCTATTCGCTGGTCATCTGGGAGCTTGCCTGACAGTGGCTGATGTGTGATCAATAGCAGGCCAGTGAGAATCACCCTGGAGCATGTGTTGGTGGTGGACAGGTTCACTCACGGTGGGAGTGGAGAGAGAGAGCTCCGTTTGGAATGGGCAATGCAGTTACCCACAGATGGGGAGAGGGGTTCTGGGACTGGCGTGAGGAAACCAGAGGGTTGATGGGCAAATCAGGGAGAGACTACATTGGAGCCAGTGCAGCAGTATCAGCCAAACCCCTCTGACTGGCTGAGGGCCGTGAGGGGATGAGTTGGGTAGTGGAAGGTGACCTGTCCTCGTCCTACGGTGCTGTCCGCTGTGCCATCGCTCTATTCCCCTTCCCTGTCTCGGCTCCCCTTCCTCCCTTGCTGTCTCGTGCTGAGGGAGTGCCGCACTGTCAGAGGGTCAGTGCTGAGGGAGTGCCGCACTGTCAGAGGGTCAGTGCTGAGGGAGTGTTGCACTATCAGAGGGTCAGTGCTGAGGGAGCGCTGCACTGTCAGAGGGTCAGTGCTGAGGGAGCGCTGCACTGTCAGAGGGTGTGTCCGGGTGTGTTTGCATGTTTGCAAATATATGTAAATATTGGGTGAAGTGTTTATTAGACAGGGTGAAAGTGTGAAGTGTTCAGGGAGTGCTCGGCTGGGGGGAGGAGCCTGTGATGCTGGGCCGTGCAGTCCATGAGAGATTAGCGGGTGTTATCATTGTCACCCCTGTGGTGTCTCCAGACAAGGGCATTGGGAGGTGGTGAGGTGCAAACAGTGGAGGGTTGTGCTCTGTCTCTCTCAGGAGAGGGGACTCTGCTGGCAAGTGCACTGAGAGTGGCTGAGAGTGCTAACTCCATCTGTGCAACAGGCCATACCTCTGGCCAGCAGGACCCTTGATCACCCCGTTCCACGGCACTCCCCCTCACCCCCTCCCTGGACTGCATCCCACTTGCTGTGTAACTGTACAGAGTCAGTGTTTATTCAGCAGGGTAAGGGTCGCTCACTGTGTAACCGTACAGAGTCAGTGTTTATTCAGCAGGGTAAGGGTCACTCACTGTGTAACCGTACAGAGTCAGTGTTTATTCAGCAGGGTAAGGGTCACTCACTGTGTAACTGTACAGAGTCGGTGTTTATTCAGCAGGGTAAGGGTCACTCACTGTGTAACCGTACAGTTAGTATTTATTCGGGGTATGAATCTCTCCCTCTTACAGAGTTGATGTTTATTCAGTCTACGAGTGAGTCGCTGTGATTATATACAGAGTTTGTGTTGAATCAGCATAAGGATTGGCCACAGTGTGTGCTCACCAACAAACACCAAGCGATGTCATCCTCATTTGCTTGCACTTGCTCCACAGTTTGTTATGCCCTGGTGTTTTGAGTGCTCATCCAAATGTTGTCTCCTCCACCTCCTCAGACAGTGTGTTCCATGTATCTAACACTCTCCGGACGAAACACGTCTTCCTCACATTCCCTTAACAGGTGGCCCCCTCAGCCTCTCCTGCTCCATGGAAAGCAAACCCCGTGTATCCAGTCTGTCATCAGAGCTGACATTTTACAGCGTCTGTGTTTACTCACGGGACGGGTCAGGCAATGTGTAACTGTACCCAGTCTGTGTTTGTTCAGGGGTCGGGTCAGGCAATGTGTAACTGTACCCAGTCTGTGTTTATTCAGCTCACTGTGTAACTGTACCCAGTCTGTGTTTATTCAGCAGGGTAAGGGTCACTCACTGTGTAACCGTACAGGGTCAGTGTTTATTCAGCAGGGTAAGGGTCACTCACTGTGTAACTGTACCCAGTCTGTGTTTATTCAGCAGGGTAAGGGTCACTCACTGTGTAACTGTACAGAGTCAGTGTTTTTTTCCCAGGGTCATTAATGTAGATTAGTGTCTGCCTGTTGCCCGAGGATATGTGATATTAATCCAACAAAACCTGGAGTGTAATCTGTTTGGGGTAGGCAGGACTGGCAGGTTTCTCATGTGGAACTGTTCTGTGGGGGGGGCAGGTATAAGTGTACCCCCCTCTATCAGTTTGTGACCTGAGGATTGGTACGAGCACTTACCCTGACGTTCCCTGCCTCTGGAGCGTATGTTTTATTTTTGTTGGATGCTCTAACTGCGTCCCTCCCCCAGTCCGGAAGTGGGCAGTGCTGCTGGGAGATGCCCAACTCCGACCCTCAGGTACCTGACCATGTCCCTCGCTTGTGCCCCGCTGCCTGTGGGGCAGGATTCCGGTTTCCCCTCTGGTTCAGACCGGAACGCAGAGGTGCCCGTGAAGGTGCAGACATCATCCGGTAAACCGAGTGCGACCGTTCCCGGGAAGGCTGCACAGCCTGCGGCTCTCCCCTCTGCCAGAGAGGAGGCTGGGTGTGGGGATCGACCGATAGCCAGAAAATATTCCCACCTGTTGACGGGGAGACCAGGAATCCGGGGTTGGGGGTGGGGGCACCGATCTCAGACAGTGCCTCATTAATCCCATTGGGAATTTGGGAGGAAGGTGTTCACCCAGGAAGTGGGTGAGGGGAATAGAACCGATTGCATTGAAGGGGGAAAGCAGGGATGAGGGGCAGGGGGTGGGGGGAGGAAAAGGAAAATACACTGGGGGGAGGCGGTGAAGGGACGTTGGCAGTGGGAAAGAGCAGCATTGAACAGACGGCCTGAATTGCCCGCGTCTGTTTTGGAAAATTCGGTATATTCCAAATCGCACCAGTTTCAGAAGTATTGTACTGTGGGTGGGCTCTCTCACCCACGCATCCTCCCTCCTCAATGCCCGAGCAAGGAACGAACATAGGCCTGTGGGTCCTTCGAGACGACTCTCCATTTAACAGGAGCATGGCTGAATTTAATCTTGGCCTGATTTTCACCTCAACTCTACATTTCTGCACATCCATGATCATCTTTAAAACCCCGAGAAATGATACAGGGGCCATAGAATCCATACAGTGTGGAAACAGGCCCAACACGTCCACACCGACAGAACAGTACCCCACCCAGACCCATTCCCCTACATTTATCCAGACTAATCCACACTAACCTCCACATCCCTGAACACTATGGGGCAATTTCCCATGGCCAATTCACCCTAACCTACACATCCCTGAACATGATGGATAATTTCCCATCATGCACATCTTTGGACTGTGGGAGGAAACCCACACAGACACAGGGAGAGTGTGCAACCTCCACGCAGACAGTAGCCTGAGGCGGGAGATGAACCCGTGTCCCTGGCGCTGTGAGGCAGCAGTGCTAACCACTGAGCCACCGTGCTGCCCATCCTGTCCATACCCTCTCTGAGATGCCCTTTCTGCCCCCACCTTAGCCCTTCAGCTTACAGCCCTTAAGCTACAGATCCAGGGATGCTTTAGAAAGAGTTCAGGATCTGTGCCTCCACCATCAGCTCTGGCAGCGAATTCCAGGGGCCCACTGCGCTCTGTGTAAACAAAACCAAACCGGTTTCCTTTAGGTTTGAACTCTCTGCCAAGGAAAACAGGTTTCTCCTGTTTCACTTTATCTGTATCCCTTTGGTCAGCAAGAATATATCTGTCTATGGAATCCCTACAGAGCGGAAAGAAGCCATTTGGCCCATCGAGTCTGCGCTGACCCTCCAGTCACCTGCTCAGTGACCCCCAGGTTGGGTTCTGCCAGGGCCACTCAGCTCCTGACCACATTACAGCCCTGGGCCAAACATGGACTAAAGAGCTGAATTCCAGAGGGGAGGGGAGAGGGACAGACCTCCTTACCAGTTGACTGCGCGTCGAATCAAGAAGACCTCGCTTAAACTGGTATCAGTGGGAGTCTGGGAAAAACTCTCGTTGGTTGGAGTCATACCTGACACATAGGAAGATGGTTGTGATTGTTGGAGGTCAGACATCTCAGCTCCAGGACATCTCTGTCGGAGTCCCTCAGGGTAGTGTCCTAGGCCCAACCACCTTCAACTGCTTCATCAATGACCTTCCCTCTGTCAGAAGGCCAGGAGGCAGAGTGATCACTGACATTGCACAGTGTTCAGCACCACTCACGACTCCTCAGATACTGAAGCAGTCCGTGTCCAAATGCGACAAGATCTGGATAAATATTCAGGCTTGGGCCGACAAGTGGCAAGTAACATTCACACCACACAAGTGCTGGGTAGTTATCATTGCTGAGAGGGTGCAAGGTTTAATAAAGGAATGAATTGACCAGCTTGTGGGCGCAGTGCATTGGCTGGGATTGAAAGAATAGTTCTTCCTGAGACAGGACCAGGCTCCAGATGGAGAGGAATTTAAGTACAAGAAAATGTTCTGATTCAGTGTGTGGATGTACCCACTAGACAAGGTGCAAAACTTGACCTAGCCTTGGGAAATAAGGCAGGGCAGGTGTCAGTGGGGGAGCACTTTGGGGCCAGCGACCATAATTCTATTAGATTTAAAATACTGATGGAAAAGGATAGACCAGATCTAAAAGTTGAAGTTCTAAATTGGAGAAAGGCCAATTTTGTCGGTATTAGGCACGAACTTTCGAAAGCTGATTATGGAAGGTATAGAATGTAGGGAATAGATGGTGACATCTTGAAAAATGTCCATATTACAGAGGAGGAAGTGTTGGAAGTGGATAAAAGTGGATAAATCCCCAGGATCTGATCAGGTGCATCCGAGTACTCTGTGGGAAGCTAGAGAAGTGATTGCTGGGCCTCTTGCTGAGATATTTGTATCATCGATAGGCACAGGTGAGGTACCAGAAGACTGGAGGTTGGCAAACGTGGTGCCACTGTTTAAGAAGGGCAGTAAAGACAAGCCAGGGAACTACAGACTGACCTCGGTGCTGGGCAAGTTGTTGGAGGGAATCCTGAGGGACAGGATGTACATGTATTTGGAAAGGCAAGGACTGATTCAGGATAGTCAACATGGCTTTGTGCGTGGGAAATCATGTCTCACAAACTTGATTGAGTTTTTTGATGAATGA
>NW_025210917.1:19796-21000 GCF_004010195.1 Chiloscyllium plagiosum
AACACTCCCAGGACAGGGACAGCACGGGGTTAGATACAGAGTAAAGCTCCCTCTACACTGTCCCCATCAAACACTCCCAGGACAGGGACAGCACGTGGTTAGATACAGGGTAAAGCTCCCTCTACACTGACCCCCCTTCAAACACTCCCAGGACAGGGACAGCACAGGGTTAGATACAGGGTAAAGCTTACTCTACACTGTCCCCCTTCAAACACTCCCAGGACAGGGATAGGACAGGGTTAGATACAGAGTAAAGCTCCCTCTACACTGTCCCCCCATCAAACACTCCCAGGACAGGGACAGCACGGGGTTAGATACAGAGTAAAGCTCCCTCTACACTGTCCCCACATCAAACACTCCCAGGACATGGACAGCACAGGGTTAGATACAGGGTAAAGCTCACTCTACACTGTCCCCCTTCAAACACTCCCAGGACAGGGTCTGCGGTTGGATATGTTGTTGTGTATGTTGGTTGATTGGCTCTGGGTTCTCCGGTGTAACGGCTGAAATATAAAACTGTGCTGATTATCTCGTGCTTGTTACCTTTAGCTCTGGCATGAAGGTTCGGAACTGGTTGATGTAATCCAGAGTAACCTCACTGTAGACTGCGTAGTTCAGATGGAGCCGGTCATTAAAAGTCAGTTCAAGAGCTATCTGGCCAACAATCTTCACCACTCCCTCACAAATATCTGGCAGTCTGTTTTTGGTCTTGGTTCTCAGGTTCTCGTAGGTGTCCAGTGCAGTGTTGAGGAAGGGATAGACCAGGTTGTCTTCCTAAAGGAGGGAGGGAAGGGCAGGCTGCTGTGATCAGGCAATGCCACACAGTGATGGGCCCCTTTCCACACATAACCCACATCTCTCACACTCCTCAGGTACTGCCAGTAACTACAGGGCAAGACAGCCTGTCAGAGAAAGGTACAGGCGTAGAGACTGGGTAGGGGTTAACCCCCTCCAGCCCCACACCCCCTCCCTATCTCTGTAACCCCCTTCACCCCCTCCCTATCTCTGTAACAGTAACTACAGGGCAAGACAGCCTGTCAGAGAAAGGTACAGGCGTAGAGACTGGGTAGGGGTTAACCCCCTCCAGCCCCACACCCCCTCCCTATCTCTGTAACCCCCTTCACCCCCTCCCTATCTCTGTAATCCCCTCCAGCCCCCACACCCCCTCCCTATCTCTGTAACCTCCTCCAGGCCCTACATATTT
>NW_025210918.1:0-1249 GCF_004010195.1 Chiloscyllium plagiosum
CTGCAGGTCTAGTGTTTTTCATTTTCTGTGTTTGTCGTTGTCTAATATCTATAGCTTATTGTACTGTGTCTGTCCATTCAAGGTCTGTTGCATGAGTGAGTAAAGATTTTTGGTGCAAAATTTCCGGGTTGTATTTATGGAGTCTGATGTGATCATTAATCATTTCTCTAAGCATTCTGCAGCCATTTTGCTCTGCTATTCTTTTGGCTAGTGTTGTGTTAAGGGGAGATTTGTATATCAGGCATTTAGGTAGTACCTGTTGCCTTAAGCATTTGTGCAGGAAGTACAGCTGTTAGCAGGTGGTGCGCTGTCAGATGGCATTTGTTTTCCATTTTTGGGCCATTTTTAGTGTATTGTGCTCATAGGTCTTAGCGAGTTTTGAGAAGATTTGTAGCCCAGGTTGAGGTTCTGGATGTAGGTTTGCTCGCTGAGCTGGAAGGTTCATTTTCAGATGTTTCATCACCCTACTAGGTAACATCTTCAGTGGGCCTCTGGGCGAAGCACTGTTTATAATTCCTGCTTTCTATATATATGTTTGGGTTTCTTTGGGTTGGTGATGTCATTTCCTATGGTGACATTATTTTCTGTGGCAATGTCATTTTCTGTTCTTCTTCTCAGGAGGTGGTAGATGGGGTCCAACTCAATGTGTTTGTTGATAGAGTTCCGATTGGAATGCCATGCTTCTAGGAATTCTCGTGCATGTCTCTGTTTGGCTTGTCCTAGGATGGATGTGTTGTCCCAGTCAAAGTGATGTCCTTCCTTATCTATATGTAAGGATACTAGTAAGAGAGGGTCATGTCATTTTGTGGCTAGTTGTGGCTATTATACAGACACCAACAAAACAAATGTCATTTACAAGATATCGTGCAAGGACTATTACAAACACTACTAGCCACCAGGATACATGAACATCAACTAGCCACAAAATGGGACAAATGGGCAATATTAGATTAGCTCCCAAAATAGATCTCACCAACTTTTCACAGTCAAATTAAATAAAAATTGGAAGGGTTTCAGAAAGCATAACTAATCCAATATCACCCATGATACATTACCACACACTATGTATAATATTTTAAAATCTGTTGCTTTGGGCTTTTTATGGATCTACAAAAATTCCTAACTATTTCGAGGATTTTTGCTATAATTGTATATATAATGAAGGTTGAAAATGTGTTGCTGGAAAAGCGCAGCAGGTCAGGCAGCATCCAGGGAACAGGAGAATCGACGTTTCGGGCATAAGCCCTTC
>NW_025210918.1:20061-21000 GCF_004010195.1 Chiloscyllium plagiosum
TCTCGGTACACTCTCGTTTTGTCCCCCTCTCTCTCTGTACCCTCTCACTGCCCCCCTCTCTCTTTGTCCCGCTCTCTCTGTTCCACCCCTCTCTGTCCCCCTCCCTCTGTCCCCCCTCCCTCTGTCCCCACATGTAATGGCTGTAAACAAAAGTCGCGATCATTGTTGGACACACGTCTTTGATGTAATGTTTCTGTCGGGACCTCAAGATCCCCTTCCGATAATCCGATTTTCGGAAAATTGGTATTCAGCTAATCAAGGTCACTCTGCATCTTGTGTAAAAGTTGCCCGTACTATATTGCATCATAAACCTCCTTACAGAGGAAAGTGCATATTCCCATTAACCCACTTAAACAACATCGCAATCATTCATTCATACCAGCAACTGGACTCCTCACACTTTGTTTACTGTACTGTATCTCTATTCATTCATTCATAACTCTCCTTAGCCCACTTTGTTTAGTCGAACATGTTTTGATTCATTCATTCAGACCATACTGAGTCTACCTGGTACTTATCGCACTTTTCTCACTGTCCATCCAAAAGTTAATATTGCTAAAAAGTTCATCATTTTAATGGTGCCATTATATCTGAATATAAGTCATATATATTAGCTACATATATCTTTAATTCTTTGACAAGTTTGTTAGTGGTTGCTGAGATTCATAACATAGAGAGTAAATGGGAGGGAAACGGAAGAATTTGGTGTGAAAGTTCAAGAATCTTTCACATTCAGAATTTAATAAACGTTTCACTTTAAGTACGCCATTATACAATACCATGACGTTGAACAGTGGGATTTTGCAGGGTTTCAATTAACCTTTGACATGTTAAATTATGTCCCGGGATGTATAAATAAACATTCCTCCCAGTAATTCATTCTTGTTTCTCTTGTTTTTACCCGGTAATTCCCTTTGCCATAATTCATTGTGTTTTTCA
>NW_025210919.1:0-5477 GCF_004010195.1 Chiloscyllium plagiosum
CATTCTAAGTATGGGAGTGGCCGTGCGTGTATCTTAGAAGGAACCCTGGCAGTTAACCAACATGGTGGATCGAGTTTTCAGTGTTTAAGTGAGGTTCAAGTCCTCTGTGCGGTGCTGGGGTTAAAGTCCCGTGGGGTGGGTTTGTTTGAGGTTCAAGTCTTCTGTGCTGCATTGGGGGTAGGAGGATGTGTGGAGGTTAGAGCCCTCTGTGCAATACTAGGGTTAAAGTCCCCTGGGGTGTGTTTGATTGAGGTTCAAGTCCTCTGCATGGTACCGGGGTTCGAGTCTACGGGGTGGGTTGATTTGAGGTACAAGTTCTCCGCACTGTACTGAGGTTCGAGTTCTCTGTGTTTAAGCGAGATTCGAATTTTGTGTGTTTAATTGGGATTTGGGTTCTCTGCGATTAAGTGGGATTTGAGTCCTCTATGTTTGGTTGGGGTTCGAGCCCCCGTGAGAAGTGAAGTGAGATAGAGATTAAAGTCTCCCAGTGATGAAATTTGAGGCTCTGTGAGTCTTTGTTCTGGGGGAAGACAGTGGCTTGGATTGCGGTACCATATGGTCCGCTGTGAAGGTTTTCTCTTTTTATAAGTGTAATTTCAGTGAGAGGATCCAAAAAAAAGAGAGAAGCGCTGAAACTAAAGTATTAATACCTGGGTCGAGGAGGGAGGTTTCAATGTAAATTGTGCCATGCTGAGAGTGTTTGATGTTTAAACATTTTGGTTTGTTAGAATAGAGATTTAGAAAATCTTTTTCAGTAATTCTTTTGCCTTGTTTGAATCAGGATCTCAATGTTTTGTAGGCTATGTAATAGGGCAGATTTTGTTTTTATATTGAAATTGTACAACATTATGTCCTTTTTAAAATGATCAAACTTGCTACCTTAAAACAAATTGATAGAGTGCCTAGAGCGCCTGATTTGTTTCAAATTCTACAAAGCCTGTTTCAAAAGAAAAGTTGGGTCAGTGGTCATGCTTTAGCCAGATGAGAGCACTATATTAAAATATCTTTGCTGCTGTGTTTTTAATGCAGAGTGTTCACAAAAAGAAGAGTGCATTTTGAGTTAGATGTTTTGTTAAGATTCAAGAGAATGTTAGAACTTGAGGCTGGGCTATTTCAGTTCTGTTAATTATTGTTAAGACTTCATTGGCCCCCTTCATATTGCAAATTCAAAGAACGTTGACCTCTACCAAACTTGTCACTGTAATTCCAACGGTTTTATTTGGGAAGTTTCATTTGGAGAAAAGATTTTAAAATATTCAGCATCTGTTTCCCACGAATATTTGAGATTTAAACCTAAATTGAAACTGCCTTTTCAATTGCTGAAGCACAGGAAACATTTTGCTGTTCCAGACTTTTGAACTACTTTTCCTGACAGCTTTCACATTAGCCAAGTATCAATTTGTTAAAAGAAAATAATTTTTGAATAACCTGAATGAGATACCCGAAGGTTTGATTGTAGGACCATTGATTGTTGTTTATGTTTGACTGAATCGTTGAGGTAGGACAATTTAAAACTTTATGAATTGTATAAAACTTGATAATGTCATAAATAGTGAATAGAGTAACACACTTCAAGAATTCAAAGAATGTTGAAATAGGCAGACACGTGTGATTGTCTTCATCCACATTGGTAAGGAAGAAACGCACAGATACTTTCAGCAGTTCAAATTTCTCTGGAGTTTCTCCATTCACAGGTAAAGCATGCCTTTGGACCACTGCCCACCCCTCCACAACAGATTCAATAAGCTTCCCAGTCATGAGCATGAGAAGTGAAAAAGCTAACAACAGTGAAGAGGAGGTTGGTATGCTTTTTGTCAGTGGTCTTCCTGCGGACATTAAACTATGTGAGTTTTACCTTGTCTATGATCATTCAATGGATATGATGGTTCACTGATCAAGCTAATATCAAAACAGCCAGTTGGCTTTATTACATTTAACAGCAGAGCGGGAACAGAAGCAGCAAAGAATACTGTGTTCACCTAGCCTGCAGCTGCAGATGCTGCGCTGCACGCTCATATGCACTGGTATCCTCCATCTGAAGCACCTCCAGAAGGATGGAAACCTTGTCAATTTTGTGAAGCATTTAACTGCCCTTATCTGAGAATTCAGATTTCTCCAAGGAGTAATGCATGAGCAGAGTGAATTTTCTTTTCAGGTTGGACTTTATGAAAGGAGATTTTAGAGAACTGACTCGTTTCCACTTGACTTAGAGGGGATGGAGTGGTGAGAAAGGACTGTGGATTTCAGAACTTTACTGGTGAATTTTGTTTCTCACATGGGAGGATTCTTCAAGTTCTATTACTGAAATGGACTAGTAATTTTTGTCATTATAACCACTGCATGTTGTGTATCAATAACTTGCTTAAATACTGGCTGTCAGAGTCTTATGAAGCTGGTAATGTCATTGATTGGTCATCATGAAATGATAAAAGCAGGGAATGAGAATGTGTATAGGGTATCAGCAGGCAGGGAAAGATTTAAGTTCTGAGTTTGTGAAACAAGATGTTCAGTTGAGCATGACTCAGATCAGATAACTTAGTTAACAATGGGGTTCTGGAGGCAAGGGTAATGGGTTAACAAGGTAGAAAAGCATTCATTATGTAGAGCCATTTAACAATATTTGAAGCATTCAGTATGTCAGGTCAGCTAACAAGAGGAAAAGTATCCATTTTATGAATCCAGTTAACAAGATTAAGAACATTCATTGTATGACAGTAAAGGGTGCGGTCTTTGCTATTGATACTCATTGATTGTAACAGTCACCCAATTAATATTAATGTTGCCTTATCTGGATGCTCCTCCCTGTAAAATGACTATATAGTTCATTGAGAAACTGCTATTCCAGAGAAGAGCATGAACTCATGTCCCTGCATACAAGGACGATCATTCTCTCTCCCTCCAGGGCCCGGAATAAAGATGGAGTTAAAACTACACTGTGTCTCTGAGCATTTTGCTTCAACTTGGGATGGGGAAAATGGGATGACAAAACCATGCCACCTGCAGTTAAATCTGTGGCTGTGTGGGTTGGTTCTTTCAGCCCGAGATGTGACATGGTCTATCTCAATTATTCATCTTCACTACAATTCCAGCTGTGTAATTGGTCATTCTGAATATTACACACAAAACCAACAATGACGACACACAAACTAGGTGGATATAAAAACAGATAATAATTTACTAGACTAATTGATGCGTGAATGTTTGGCAATTTGCTATGAACATCAAACATCTCTGGTGTGTCAATCCCTGACATCTGAGTGAGTGGCTCAATGCAGAAGGATGGTGCTCGGACATTGAGTTCATGTGGATTTACTATCTTTCTGCACATCTCCCTCACCTATCTTCATCTCCAATATATCCTCCTCTTTCATCTCTTCTACATAAATATCCGCGTACTTATGTACCCTATATGAACTTACGAATAAGGAGGAATTGCCCACTGTCCTTTGAATCTGCTCTTCCATTCTATCAAAAAATCAAAGCTGATTTGATTTAGAAATCAACTTCACATTTCTGCTACTTCCAATAACCTTTCACCTTCTTGCTGATCTCTAATCTCTATCGCTGCCTTAAAAATATTCAAAGATTCTACCGCCATCATCTTTTGAAGGGAAGGTTTCA
This sequence comes from Chiloscyllium plagiosum, assembly GCF_004010195.1. Taxonomy (NCBI): domain Eukaryota; kingdom Metazoa; phylum Chordata; class Chondrichthyes; order Orectolobiformes; family Hemiscylliidae; genus Chiloscyllium; species Chiloscyllium plagiosum. Next base: position 3,622 of record NW_025210919.1, read on the forward strand.
AAGGCCTTTAACCCTCAGAAAAGAAGGTCTCATCTGTCTTCAATGGCAAGTGCCTCATTCGACAAAACCAAGAGGAAACATCCTTTCTACGCATATCCTGCACAAGATCTTGACGGGCCCCGACACTTGAATCAAGTGGTCTCTTCCTCTTACTTCCAGTAGATACAAGCCCAGTTTGTTCAGCTTCCCTCAAAGCAACTATCGATTCCATGTTTTTGTCATCTCATCCGATCAGCAACAATTGCACATTTCATGCTCCAACATCCAAAGTTCAACATTTGTTGAAAGGTATTGGTCCATTCACTTCCACAATTGACTACTGCTTCATAATCATTGATATCTGAAATAAAACTTTAAGTTTTGGAAAGATTCAACTGGTCAGGGTGCATCTACTCAAGGTTGATAAGTTCTGATGAGTTTTTGTTACAGATGTTGACAGACCACAGTATTTCCAGCTTTCTCTGTGCCTAATAAGTTCAGTCAAGATTAGAGATGAGATTAATTCTTGAAAACTGAGTAAAGCTGCCTTTTTAGGTGGCTTGTGCAACTGGCATTTTGTATACATGGCTTGGCATGTGCATAACTGAATTCTACATGGATTTTGACAATTTGATCAGGTCTTTGCCAACCACGATGCCATTCTAAACTGGAGAATATGCATAGAGTATAAGCAGGCAGGAAAACAGTAAAGTTCTGAGTTTTGTGAAAAAGAGTTTCAGCGAAGCATGACTCAGATAAGCAATTACAGTTAACAATGGGGTGCTGGAGGCAAGGGTAATCGGTTAACAAGGTGGAAAAGCATTCATTATGTATGAAGTTAACAAGATGAGGTAGCATTCAGTATGTAACTGAAGTTAACAAGGTGAAAGTATTAATTGTGTGAATCCAGTTAACAAGGTAAAGGACATTCATTGGAGAACAGTAAAGGGCTTGGTCTCTGCTATTGATACTCATTGATTGTAATGGTCACCCAATTCATATGTATGTTGCCTTATCTGGATGCTCCTCACTGTAAAATGACTATATAGTTCATTAAGAAACTACTGTTGCAGAGAAGACCGTAAACTCATGCCTCTGTGCAAATGGGCGATCGTTCTCTCTCCCTCCAGGGCCCAGAATACAGATGAAGGAGGTAAAGCTATACTGTGTCTCTGACTACTTTACTTTGCTTTGACCGAGCAGGGAAACAGGATGACAAACTAATCCCACCTGTCTGAACATGGTCCCTTGATACCCTGTCCATTCAGGTGTCTGTCCAAATGTTTCTTAAATGTTGCTGTCATGTCCACTTCTATCATCTTCCCTGACATCATTTGGGTACTTCATGATTATTCAACACAACAATAATCAATTCAGAATATATGGAATATGCCTGATTGTTTTCAGACTCACACCGCAGAAAATTATATGATACAGGAATGACCTAGAAATTTGCAATAATAAATATGTCACAAAAATAAAACTTATTGATATCAGCATTCAGGAATTTATGATACACAATAACAAAACCAGTTTGACTGCAAAGATTAAAAAAGTCAATTTTGTTCAAATTTTTGGTTCGAAACCAACATTCATCCACAATAAATGAACGAGCCTGAATAACAGTGAAATTTCCTGGATGAGTCTTACTTCCTAAGACTCCGTTCAATTCAAAAATTATTAACTTCTTTCCTCCTCGATAATCCTCAGGGCTGATGCCCTGCAAGGCTGCACACTCAGCCCCTTACTGTATACACTCATGATTGTGTGGCCAAATCATGCTCCAATTCCATTTGATGACATCACCGTAGTGAGACAGATCTTAAACAACGAGACAGAGTATAGAATAGAGACAGGCAGCATAGTAGCATGGTATA
>NW_025210919.1:16950-21000 GCF_004010195.1 Chiloscyllium plagiosum
CTACTGTGGATTGATCCACAATGCCATTGGGAATGGAATTCCAGGATTTTGGAGCAACAGACAGTGAAGGAACAGCGATATATTTCCAAGTCAGGCTTGGAGGGGAACATGAGGTTGGTGATGTTCCTATATATCTGCTGCCCTTATCCTTCTAGATGGGAGTAGTCATGGATTTGGAAGGTACTGTCTGAGAATCTTTGATGAATTTCTGCAGTGCATCTTGTAGACAGCACATACCACTGTTCCTGAGCATCCGGCGTGAAGTGAGTGGATGCTTGTGGATGTAGTAGCAATCTTGTGTGTCTCCAGAAGGCATTTGATAAATGCTAACTAAAGTTGAAGTGCATGAAATTAAGGTAAAGTATTGACCTAGTTAGGACATTGTCTAAGCAGCAGAAGACAAAGATTAGGGATGATATGCAGGTACACTGTTTGGCAAGGTAGATACTCTTTATTTTTATCCATTTGGGGGAATCAATACCTCCAGCAATCAGAAAATCATAAGCGGAAAAAATAGCCAATCATTCTGAACAAAAAAAGGATTCAAATTAAGACGAGAGGTCTGATCTAAAACTAATCTAAAGTTTTGGGGACTTCCAAAAAAAAACACTAGCTGCAAAATAAACCTAAAATTCCAAGTCTTAGGCATGACAGTGTTTATGGGACACTGCATACTTATTGTTTTGCTTTCTTGTTATTATTAAAATGGCATAATAACTATAAATGTAAAAACAAATCAGACCTAATTGACAAAGTATGGTGAGTTCAAATTAGTAAGGACAAATTATTGTAAGTTCTGCACACAAAGATTGATTAACACATCAAATGGATTCTGAAGAAGCGACTAGGGTGAAACTGTGGAATTAGTGAAGAAACAATCGAATGTTGCATTAGTGATAAATTTCAAGGTCCTTTTGGATGCATGAACTAAGAAAAGTTAAATGTTGGGCCTTCTTCATCTATGATTATCTTGAGATATCTCAAGTAAGGGAACCCTTAGGAAGTAGCGACCCTAATATGATAGAGTTCAGTCTGGAGTTTGAAAGGGAGAAGGCAAAATCGGATGTAATGGTGTTACAGTTGAATAAAGGTAATTATGAGGGCATGAGAGGGGAACTGACTAAAATAGACTGGAAGCAGAGGCTAACCGGGAAGACAGTAGAGCAAAAATGGCAGGAGTTTGTAGGTATAATTGAGGACACTGTACAGAGGTTCATTCCCAAGAAAAGAACGATTAACCGGGGAGGGATTAGACAACCTTGGCTGACAAAGGAAGTCAGGAAATGTATTAAAGAAAAAGAGAGATCCTATAAAGTTGCTAAGAACAGTGGGAAATCAGAAGATTGGGAGGGATACAAAAGCAAACAGAGGATAACAAAGAGTGTAATAAGAAAGGAGAGGATCAAATATGAAGGTAGGCTAGCCAGTAATATTAGAAATACTAGTAAAAGTTTCTTTCAGTGCATAAGAAACAAACGACAGGCAAAAGTAGACATTGGGCCACTTCAAACTGATGCAGGAAGCCTAGTGATGGGAGATGAGGAAATAGCAGGAGAACTTAACAAGTACTTTGCGTCAGTCTTCACAGTGGAAGACATGAGTAATATCTCAAAAATTAAAGGGTGTCACGGGGCTGAGTTGAGTATGGTTGCCATTACGAAAGAGATAGTGCTAGAAAAGTTAAAAAGTCTTAAAATTGATAAATCTCCTGGCCCCGATGGGATACACCCTAGAGTTCTGAGAGAGGTGGCTGAGGAAATAGCAGAGGCATTGGTTGAGATCTTTCAAGAGTCACTGGAGTCAGGAAAGGTCCCGGATGATTATAAGATGGCTGTTGTAACCCCCTTGTTCAAGAAAGGATCAAAGCAAAAGATGGAAAATTATAAGCCAATCAGCTTAACCTCGTTTGTTGGTAAAATTCTCGAATCCATCATTAAGGATGAGGTTTCTAAATTCTTGGAAGAGCAGCGTCTGATTAGAACAAGTCAACATGGATTTAGTAAAGGGAGGTCATGCCTGACAAACCTGTTGGAATTTTTTGCAGAGGTAACAAGTAGGTTAGACCAGGGAAACCCAGTGGATGTGGTCTATCTCGACTTTCAAAAGGCCTTTGATAAGGTGCCACACGGGAGGCTTCTGAGCAAGGTGAGGGCCCATGGTGTTCGAGGTGAGTTGCTGGGATGGATTGAGGATTGGCTGTCTGACAGAAGGCAGAGAGTTGGGATAAAATGTTCTTTTTCAGAATGGCAGCCGGTGACGAGCGGTGTCCCGCAGGGTTCGGTGCTGGGGTCACAGCTGTTCGCATTATATATTAATGATTTGGATGAGGGAACCGGGGGCATTCTAGCGAATTTTGCCGATGATACGAAGTTAGGTGGACAGGCAGGTAGTACTGAGGAAGTGGGGAGGCTACAGAAGGATCTAGACAGGTTGGGAGAGTGGTCCAGGAAATGGCTGATGGAATTTAACGTGAGCAAGTGCGAGGTCTTGCACTTTGGTAAAGAGAATAAAAGCATAGACTACTTTCTAAATGGTGAGAAAATTAATAAAGCCAAAGCACAAAGGGATCTGGGAGTGCTAGTCGAGGATTCTCTAAAGGTAAACATGCAGGTTGAGTCCGTGATTAAGAAAGCGAATGCAATGTTGTCTCTTATCTCAAGAGGGTTGGAATATAAAAGCAGAGATGTACTACTAAGACTTTATAAAGCTCTGGTTAGGCCCCATTTGGAGTACTGTGTCCAGTTTTGGTCCCCACACCTCAGGAAGGACATACTGGCACTGGAACGTGTCCAGCGGACATTCACACAGATGATCCCTGGAATGACAGGTCTAACATATGAGGAACGGCTGAGGATACTGGGATTGTATTCGTTGGAGTTTAGAAGATTGAGGGGAGACTTAATAGAGACGTACAAAATAATACATGGCTTGGAAAAGGTAGTTTAGATTAGATTACTTAGATTACTTACAGTGTGGAAACAGGCCCTTCAGCCCAACAAGTCCACACCGCCCCGCCGAAGCGCAACCCACCCATACCCCCACATTTACCCCCTACCTAACACTATGGGCAATTTAGCATGGCCAATTCACCTGACCTGCACATCTTTGGACTGTGGGAGGAAACCGGAGCACCCGGAGGAAACCCACGCAGACACGGGGAGAACGTGCAAACTCCACACAGTCAGTCGCCTGAGGCGGGAATTGAACCCGGGTCTCTGGCGCTGTGAGGCAGCAGTGCTAACCACTGTGCCACCGTGCCGCCCCACGGTGGATGCTAGGAAATTGTTTCAGTTGGACGAGGAGACTAGGACCCGTGGACACAGCCTTAGAATTAGAGGGGGTCATTTCAGAACAGAAATGCGGAGACATTTCTTCAGCCAGAGAGTGGTGGGCCTGTGGAATTCATTGCCACGGAGTGCAGTGGAAGCCAGGATGCTAAATGTCTTCAAGGCCGAGATTGATAGATTCTTGTTGTCTAGAGGAATTAAGGGCTACGGGGAGAACGCTGGTAAGTGGAGCTGAAATGCGCATCAGCCATGATTGAATGGCGGAGTGGACTCGATGGGCCGAATGGCCTTACTTCCACTCCTATGTCTTATGGTCTTACTACGAACTCTAAATTTGGCCATTTTCCAAATTCTAAACAGGAGAAAAATAAAAAAAAGTTCTGATGAATTATAGAAGAACCCATGTGTACACTTAATATAAAACTTCGTTCTTCTTTGTAGAAAGTTTTCAAAAAAATCTGAAATCATTCAGCAGTATTTAATTGAATATTAACTGCCTAAATCCAGTTTCAAGTTGTGATACAAAGGAAATGAGTTAAAGTTTTAATCATTAGTTCCCCAGAAATTACACCATGCAGCAAAGGTCTCTTTTTATACCATTTTAATAAAAATAATGTGCCAAGTTGAGATTCTTGATAAGCAGTAAATTAGTACACTATTCATTTATCTGTTTGACCTGCCTGCCATTACATTGATTTGATGAAAACAACATATAGCAACAAGTAGAAAAGGCCTTCAAATATCTCCAAACCCTGATCTGTTA
>NW_025210920.1:0-15674 GCF_004010195.1 Chiloscyllium plagiosum
CTTCACAAAGCCTGGTATCATTCCTAGCTCAGTTTGCAGATCACACACTGCCTGTAGAGGGATATAGACACGTTAAGTGAGTGTGCAAGAAGTTGGCAGATGGAACATAACGTAGGAAAATTTGGAGGTTATGCCCATTAGAGCTTATTATTTAAAATGGAGAGAGACCACACAAAGCTGCAGCACAGAGGGATTGGGGGAGGGATAGGTCCTTGTCCATGAATCACAAGATACTAGCATCCACATTCAGCAGGTATTAGGGAAGACAATAGGACTGTTGGCCTTCATTTTTTAAAAAAGGGAAGAAAATACAAAAATAGGGAAGTTTTGCTGGAATTCATGAGAGTTATGAATTAGACCACAGAATACAGTGAACAATTTTAGTCCCTTATCTCAGGAAGGAATAGTAAGAATTGGAGGCAGTCCAGAGAAGGTTCACTTGGTTGATTCTAGATAGAAGGATTTTACATGGTGCTGTTGCCTAGTTTGAATACCTATCAGTGGAATTCCTTTATCACAGAGAGTTGTAGAAGAGTCATTAAGAATAGTCAAGGCAGAGATATTTTTAAATCAGTAAGAGAATCAAAGGTTGTGGGAATAATCCAGGAAAGTGTCCTTGGAGATTAATAGATCAGAAATGATCTCATTGAGTAGCATGAGTAGCACAGCAGTCTTGAAGGGTTAAGTGGCCTACTTCTGCTCCTACATCATATGCTACTCATGGAACTTGCTGAGCAAGTTGCTTACCAAGTTACTTTTTGAAGTGTAATCTAATTGTACATCAGTGACTGTGATGCACTTCAAAATGGTCATGAACAGAGCCATGTAAATACAAGTCTTTCTTCCCTGACATTATTTCTATTGTACTTCCACCGAATCTCCCATTTTTCCAAACTACTAAATACAACCTCATTTGAAAGCATAGAAAACAGACTCTACTGCTCCAATTCTAACTTGCATTAAGTCCTGTTCCTCCATTTTTCCACTTCTGTTAACACTTCCAGGTTATTCTTATTTTCTTAAATCCAGAACTACTATCACATACGACCAAATGGCTTTTTCCATCACCAAATCACCTGCAGCAAGACACTTCCACTTCTAAATTCTCATTAACAAATGAAACCACTCTGTAGCTTGACCATTCCTTATCCTCACAGCCTCTTTTCACATTACAACCCTCCAATGATATCAAGACTGAAATCCTGGGTTTAGCTGATTCGTAATTGCTTCAGCTCCCAAGGCCTAAAGTTCAGCTATAGCCTCGCCTTAAATGTTGCCTTATGTAATTCAAACTCAAATAACAACAATTAGTAACAAAAGTCCATTACCACCACCCCCACCAAAAATATCCTTGTTCATGACCAAAGCAAAACAACAACACCAATTATACCTGCTTGACAGTTCTCAGCATGCTGAATCCATACACTAAAGTACATACACATAATCACATGAATTCAGCATTAATCACATGTATCTACAGCAATCAATTCAGTTGTGACCTTGTTGGATTTCTGACAATGCAATTACCTTTATTTGTGTTTAAATTGGTCTAAATTGAGTCCATTATAGAGGAATACCTGTACAATGTTAATGAACTGCTATGCACTAGTCTTTTGGACCAAGAAAACATCAGTCAATTGAAGCCAATTAAGAGTAATACCAAGAGTGTAATCAGGCAGTCAGTTAAAGATTGGCTCCTTTGATGTGAAGGGCAGTGTTTGTCAATGGCCACCCGGGTGTTTTCCTATCTTCCTGGTGGTGGAAATTGAATAAAGATTCATGCACTTTGTGTCTTTCACTGTGTCTCACACCTGCACACACACACACACCATGGGTGCTGGGGATAAAATAAGCACTACCGCACTTAGGTGGTACAGTGGGGGTTAAATTATTTAAAAAAAAACAGGAGTAAAAAAAAAGATTAAAAAACAGGTGTGCACACACACACCATGGAAAAAAGATTGGCTCCTTTCCTGGCCTTCCCTCACCATGTTGTGTCATTGGACGATACCTTCCTCTAGTTCCCAGATGATCAGAATTGATTACCTTGATCAATTATGCTGATTTATGAGAGATGTTACATTCAAGTTCATACAAATTTACATAAGGTTTACATGAAATCATGATTTCATCTTGGCCAAAGTTAAAAATCACACAACACCAGGTTATAGTCCAACAGGTTTATTTGGAAGCATTAGCTTTTGAAGCACTGCTCCTTCATCAGGTGATGAACTAAATAGTGCTTCCAAATAAACCTGTTGGACCATAACCTGATGTTGTGTGATTTTTAACTTTGTACACTCCAGTCCAACACTGGCATCTCCAATTCATCTTGGCCAAACTGACTGTGCCCAGCATATTCTGGGCATACTGTATTTATCTGTCCTGGCAGAAACTCCTCACTGGGGAGTCTATTCACATCGAAAGTAATTAATATGTTTTCTGATAAACAAACATGAAAAAGAGCTAGGTGGAAGAATTGCAATAAGCATTTACCCTTTGCCAGAAAAGATTATTCAGCTGAAGAGTCTTTTTCTTTAAAAGCTGTTGTATGCTAAGGTGTTTATAAGGCTGAATTTGAGAAACATTTTACAAGACTCTTAATTGTTTATGTACGATCCCAACCTAAAATAAAAATCAGTATTTGTTGACCATAATGGATGTGTCAATAGATTTCTAGCAGCCATTTCATTACTCAGTATTTCATCTGAAAGGACTATAAAAGAGTTACCCATTTTTTTAAACTAGATATGGACTACTACAGTGACACAATTAGAATAAGTTTTTCAAGGAAGTGATGAACAGCTTAGGAATAAAACAATTCAAATCCACTGTGTACCATCCAGAATTGCACAGAGCTTTAGAACGGTGGCATCAAACTTTAAAGACCATGTTGAGGGCTTATTGCCTAGACCATCCAAAAGATTGGGATAAAAGAGTTCCATTTGTACTTTTTGCCATTGGGGATGCACCTAATGAATCAACTAAATTCAGTCCATTTAACTTAATTTTTGGGCATGAGGTGAGAGGACTACTGAAATTAATTAAGGAGAAATTGGTGAGTAAGAGTTCAGAGACCACATATTTCGAATATATGTCAAATTTTAGTGAAAGAATAAATACAGCAGGTGAGTTGTCTAGACAGCATTTGAAAATAGCACCACAATTGATGAAACAGGAAGCAGATAAGAAATCAAAAAAACTGCTATTTTGCTAGTGGAGGTGAAGTGTGAACTTTATTCCCAGGGATAGATGAACCTTTAAAGGCAAGATTTAGTGGGCCTAATAAAATGAAAAGGAAATTGTGTGAGGTGAATTATTTGATAAGAATGCCAGATGGAAAGAAATCTCACAGCGTGTCATATGACTATGTTCAAAAGGTATTTTAATAGGGGCGGAAAGCAAAAGGTGAATGTGGTACTAGTTACAATAGAGTAGAGAATCAAGTCCAGAGGATTCTGAATTGGATATTTCTCAAATTAAATTGGACAATGTGAAAGTTCTCAAAAATTGGGATAAATTATTGAGTTATTTTCTACAGGAAAATCAAAATGACCTTAAAGAGTTATTACAATCACATGGAGAGATATGTGGGTATAAACTAGGAAGTACTGATCAGATTAGACATGATGTAGATATAGGAAATGTTCTAGTTAAGCAATATCCTGATAGACATAACCCTCTAAAGTTGGCACAAGTCCAAAAAGAGATTGAACGCATGCTCAAAGACAATATAATTCAAGTGAGTTTCAATGAATGCAGCTCACCCATAGTAATGGTGTCAAAACAAAGTGGTGCCCAACAATTATGTGTAGACTATTGCAAAGCCAATGCAGTTAAGAAAATCTGATTCATATCCTATCCTATGTTTGGAAGACTGTATTGCAAGTATCTTTATTCGAAGCAGTAAAGGAAATTTCAGCTTTTGTGACAGCAAAATGGATTGAACCAGTTCAAAGTCATGCCATTTGATATGAAAAATATGCTAGCCTCATTTCAAAGATTAATCAACAAAGATTACCCAGTTGTGTGGTTTAGATTAGATTACTTACATCAATGTGGTGTACATTGATGATCTGGTGATTTTTAGTCACACATGGAAGGAACATTTGCAGCATCTATTGGAATTGTTCGATCAAATTTGGGATGTGGACTTGGTGATAAATCTGGTTAAGAGTGAGTTCGGAAAAGACCAAATCATGTTGGTATTGGACATAGATAAATGGCCCCAAGGGTTGTGAAAACAAAGGCTATTTGTAATTTTCCTATACCATCAACGAAGAGGAAGTACTACGATTCATGGTACTGAGTGGTTTTTATCAGAAGTGCAACCTGAATTTTAGCAGAGTGGCTGCTCCACAGATTGACATGTCGAAGAGTGCAGAAAAATTCAGTGGATACAGGAATGTCAGAAAGCATTCATCAGCCTGAAAGCTGTGTTAACCATTGTCCCAGTGTTAGGCACACCTAATTACATAAAATTATTCAAGGCAGCTATTGTTGACAGTGACATAGGTGTCGATGCTGCATTCTTGCAAGAAAACAACAAGAAGATAGGAAGATCTATTGGGTTTTTTTTTGGAAATTTGAATAATCATCAACAGATCTTTTTCAGAATTGAGGAGACCTTGAGTTTGGTGTTGATGTTGCAACTTTGTAACATTTATATTGCCAGTAATGTGTCTGAGACAATTGTATATTATGATCATAACCTTTTAGAGATGTTTAAAAATTTAAGGATAAAAATTCCAGACTGTTTAGATGGAGCTTATTATTGCAGCCACTCGATTTGAAACTTATACATATGACAGGACAAGAGAACATAACTGCTGACACGTTGTCGTGACTTTGATGAAGGAATATGGAGGTATTCAGCAGTGGGGAAAAAAGAAGACAAAAATGGACTGCAATCGTGAATGTTTGCACTGTGTATTGTTGTCCACTAAGAGCGTTAGGCTAAAGATTTTTAATAATGAAGCCATCTTTTTATACTGATGATTCTTTTTTTAAGGTGGCGGGGGAGGGGGGTGGTGATGATACTATGGCTCTAAGAGTATATTTTGTCCTTTCTTTTAAATGAAGAAACGTTGAGACAGAGGTACCGCGCAATCCATTCAAAGCCATTATAAAATAAACAGCTTGAGAGGCCTTGATCTTTTTTAAAAATTGGAACAATACAAGCAGTCTGAATGGGTGGGGTCAAGCACCCACAGATCCAGGGTTTTTAGTTTTAGCTTTCTGCAGTTGCTGGGGTCTTGAAGCTAAAAGCTGGGATTCTCTTCCTGCTGCTAGAATTGCATATGAGACAACCTGCTATAATAAATGTACATTTACAAAGGGTGCGTTTATGGGATGTACATATATTGGAACAGTTAATTAGTTGCAGTTAAAATAAATTATGTTGTTCAGCATTTTGAAAGAGTTACAGTTAAGCCAATTCTTTCATTGTATTTCTATTTGTTTGTATTTTAATTATAGTGTATTAAAGTGTGTTTTGTTTCAACCCTGGTAGTTTGACCAATCAAATAACATTTGGAACATAAAACCTTACAGTTACTTTTAAAATAAGAAAAGGTTAAGGTCTAGAATATTTTCTTCATATATTTTGATGGGCTTTGGTCTGTTCCATAAATAGATTAACTGACTTAATCAACTGGTTCAGATGTGCCAGAGCATACTTTAGGTGCAAGGTGGGATGGAAGCTAGACTTTCTGTCCTAAAGGCAGAAGTGAATTGTAAAGCACTTACTTCACATTTTCTGTCATTTTCCTTCCTTTCAAGCAATTTAGACTAATAGCATTATTGCAGCTCATAATTGAGATATTAGATAACATCTCAAATAAAAGAGCTTGGCTCCTCCACCAAACATAGTTCAACCAGTTTATGTTTGTTTGTTGTGTAAAAAAAGCCACTAAATATATCCCCATTAACTCGAAAGTTAAGTGATTGCTATTTGGTATTCTTCTTTTAATAAAATGCTCACTATGTATTATGCACATCATTTATTCGGGAAAATACTATATTTCATTCTCCACCAATTGCCCTCCTGTAAAAGTTGAAAAGGAATGTTATATCACACCTCTGGAGCAGGTGGAGCTTGAACATGGGCTCCTGTCTCAGATGTAGGGACACTGTCACTGCATCACAAGGGATCTTTCTCACACAGGTCTGCAGCAAGTGGGACTTGAACCCTGACCTTAGGTCCCAGTGCCACAAGAGATCCAAAGGATTCATAGTAATGTGTGATTTTCAAAAGTACCCAGCAGATTCTCATGTACATTATGCAAGGGATTGGCTACAACGCTTATCTCTTTTCATCTTCCTGTCCTTTTAGCCAATACTGAAATAATCTGAAATTTAAGACAGCTAGTCAAATGCATTTGTTCTAACTGATTATATTTCTTCATACAAAAAGATGTCCATACTGAGGAGAGGAAATATAGTTTTGATAACCTTTTTAATCAGACGTTCCTGTTCTGTCCAAGGTTGTAATCTCGTTGTTGCTAGCCAATTCAATTCTGCCTCCAGATCCCACTCTGACCTTTCCATCTTTAGCCTTCTCTGATACTGCAGAAGCAGGATCTCATCTTTCTCCTTGGAACATTAACATTGACCTGTTCAACTTTAATTCTCTAGCTCTCTCATTTAGCTTCTACTTCACTTTGAAATTGGTGGTACTTCCCTTGACTTTAGCAATCCTTTTTGTCAAAATTACTAAAGGTTTACTCACCACATTGTTGCAAATGGGAAGTTTAAAAGATTGTTATATATTGGATTGTCTGTTAAATGTTGGATAAAATGGAAGGTCAAACAGAGTTTGTGTGACCTTTCCTGAAATCTATTCAGGCTGGGTTGGGTTGTTTCTTAAGGTCAAAGAGGGCCCAAATAGTTTTACTGAAAAGAAAGTGCAAGATATTGATATTGGTGGAGGATGGCAAGTGTAGCTGTGCAGCTAGTGATAGTGATTTTAGTTTACAAGGTTCATATGGACCGGAGAAGAATGCCACGTTTTATAAATTATTATACTTCATACTGTCTGTTTAATACCAGGATAGAATGAAGTTTGGAGTCTAAAAAAGAGTTAATTAAGATTTCTACAACACCCAAATGATTCGTGTTCCCTTTGGCTTGGACTTTAGGATTAAATTGTCCATAAGAAGCCATTCCAGCATTAGATTTCAGACTTTCCCAAAATATTCCAGAACCGCACAAAGGGAATCAGTCAGCCAGATTTTGAAAAAAATGAGAGAGAGTGATCGAGTCTCCATTGTCCACCATGCAGAATGCTTAGATGGCATGGATCAGGTTCAAGGGAAATTAAATTAAGTTGAAAGTTATGCCTCACACTGGCTACACAGAGGAATCTCCAGGATAATCTGCACCATGAAATTTAGTTAGAGGATTAGAAGGTATCCGGCTGGGTAAAGATAAGGGAAGCAAGCCTTCTAGAGCTAAGAATAGTTTTGGACTGGTTCCTGGAGAATGAAGTTTCTAATTAAAGGCAGAATAAATTATAACCATGGATAGAGTTTTCTTTTTGTTTTTAATAGTAAACTGAGCAATCTTTTCAATAGCTTAGAGTATAAGTTTCCTCCGGAAATATTTAGCTTTTATTATTATTACGATAAAGGTGTTAAAACTTAATTGTTTCACAAGTCTTTCTAGTCAATCATTTAGAATTCTATATCATGTGCAAAGGCAATAAACTAATAATAGCTTTCATAATTTTTCAGTGCTTAACTAAGAGGTTGCTTGTATTTCATCCCACAATTTTTAACGTTTTTCAATTTGTTCAAAGTCGTGTTTACTAGATCCACATTAATGATCTTATTGCAGCATTTATTCCCGATCCACTGATTCTGTTTAATCACATGAAGCTGCTTGCTTGTATATTCTGGTGTGCTAAAAAGGCATGCCTTGCAATATTGGGTTTTTTTGTTTTACTCAAGAAACTGTTAGATGTTAAATGGGAACATTGGTTTCTTTTGGATAGGCCAAAGATTTCTTCCTCAGTATATCTCGCTCGTCTTTAGAACTTATTGTTACATTTTGTCCATGATCCAAGGGCAATCAAAAAGCAAAGCATGCAGGGAACTTACAGCTCGCAAACCACCAATTCTCCCTTGTAAATTAAGTTACTGGTTTGGAATAGCAGAAATTGCTGAGGAAATCTGAGTCTGAGCTTTATATTTACATATTAGCTGATCTCTTGGGGCTATATACATGGGAAATCAGGATAAAGTGTGGCTTCAGGCAAATTGGAGATAATTAGAGAGAGAAAAATAAACAAGTCAGGATGTACTAGCATGATTCAGTCTCATGTCAAAGTCACACAACTTTATTCTAATTTTTATACCTTCATTGCAAATTCTGTTGTTTGCATGCATGGCAGAAACAACATTGGTGTTTGAACTGCAGTTTAGCACTTGAACTCTCACCTCCCAGTCAGAAACTTCAGACCCTTGGTCCCAAAGATCTAACTCAATATTCCAGCTTAGTGTGGACAGAGTTCTGTCCTGCTGGAAGTGCTGCCTTTGGATGAGATGTTAAACCAAGCCCCTATTTGCCCTCTCAGATTGTCCTGAAAGTTTCACAGTCAGTGTGAAGTGACTGTGCTTATCATTCACATTGAAGAATGCTGCCTACAAAAACCTAACGATCTTTGTAGTGTGGATTTCCTTTTTCTCAATGTCAGTTTGAACATGGCGCCACATCATGAAGGTATCTTTGTCCAGCAATGGTGATCCCACAAGTGGGTTATACAGTAAAATATATTGAATTATTCTACGACAATATGTCCTGGTTACAACATGTGTTAAACATTATTAGATTTAGTTAAGAATAAGAAGCCATCAGTAACTTAATTGTACGTGATCATTTATCAAACAGTTGTCATAACATAATCAAGTTCAATGTAGCATTTGAAAGTGAAAAGCATGAACCAGCTATCAGAGTTCAAGATTTAGCGAAGGCCAACCTTAATGAGATGAGACAGAGACTGCCCCACTGAAAACTGGAAAAATCTGCTCATGGTAAAACAACGCAAGAACAATGGAGGTTGTTAGTGGAAAGATTTAAAACAATACAAAGCCATTTTGTACTCCTGAAAGGGAAAAACTCCACTTCACAGAAATAAATTGCCATGGACAACTTAAGAGATAAGGGACTGCATTAAACTGAAAAGAAAGAGCTTACAAAAACGTAAAAACAGTACAGATCCTGCTGCAAGATACAAAAATGAGCCAAGGGCCACAAAGCAACTGGCATATGCTACTGAAAAAGGTTATGAAAGGGAACTTGCCTGGGTCATCAAAATCAGTAAGAAGAAATGCTGTTGTTACATAAAGGGAAAGCGAGTAGTCAGGAGCAATATTGGCTCATTGAAGGCAGACATGTTGAAGAATAACTTTTCCTCAGTATTTACCGCAGAAGGGAGGATATCTTGTCGTCAGTCATGAGGAAATTAATAGTGGATCAGGAATGGAGACTGAATAAAACTAATTAAAGTAAAATATTGGGAATGAGGATTAGAGTTCAAAGATGCAGAATTTATGCTGCAGTTTTACAAAACTCTGGTTAGGCCCCATTTGGAGTACTGTGAGCAATCTGGGCACCACACCTTCAGAACGATACATTGGTCTTTGGGAAGTACATCAAAGCCTTACGAGAATGATACGTGGACTTCAGGGATTAAAGTATGAGAAGAGATTACACACATTAAGCCTGTTTTTCTAGAATTTAGAAAATTAAGGGTGATCTGATTGAGCTCTAAAAAGCATTAACAAGAAAAGAGTGGATAGATATTTCTGCTTGTTAGGGATTCTAGAACTAGGGGGCATAAACTGAGAGTTAAAGTCAGACTGTTCAGGAGAGATGTTAAAAAGCACAACTACATACAAAAGATGTTAGATGTTTGGATCTCTCTTCTACAAATAGCAATGGAGACAGGATAAGTTGCTAACTTAAAATCTGAGATAGATTAAGCTTTGTTAAGCATAATTATTAATGGATATGGGCCAAAGGCAGATGTATGGAATTAGGCCACAGATCAGCCAAGATCTCATTAAATGATGGAACAGGTTTGAGGGGCTGAATGGCCTATGGTTCACATGTCAGTAGATTTTTTTTCACTTTAAACTAATAGTTTGTTGAGAGTAAAGTGAGTAATTGGGACATAGACAAGGGACTGAGGTAGAAGTTGAAATATGAAACCTTAAGACTGTCTTGAAAACGCAGATTTTATAATATGAGAAAATTTCATATTCCACTACAATAAGTTTAGTTTACAGGCACAGTGAGACTTTTCAGCAGTAGTATAAAATTATTAACAATCTAATTGCACTTTATTCAACAAAATACAAATATTTCAATTTTACAGCAAGAATAATGATGCAAGTTTGGTCAGTTCACTGATTTTCAATTGATTAAAATCTGAGGAATCGTTAACAGTCCATTCAACATGGAAGCATAGAATCACTGATAGCACTTCTGGATTTCTGCATTTAACTGCATGTATGTGAACCAGAAGTTGCCGTTACTTTCAGATTGGTAATGACAGCAGATACTGAAAGTTTCACCAGAATTACCACTGCAAAATTTCAAATCAGGAGGGATGGTCTCCTAATGCCTCAACAAATATTTGTCCTCTTATATCAATCAGTAAAAAGATAATCTTATTATTATGATGTTGCTTTTGTGGGAGCTTGCTATTTTAAAATCATTTCCTTTTCTGCACCAGTGACTACACTTCAAACGTACTTAATTGGATACAAAAATAGACTGTGTTCAATGAGGTTTGTAATAAATTAGTTATCATCCCACAGCATCGCACCAGGTAAGTCAGAGAATGTGTCCTATCTCTTTTCTCTATGTACCTCTCTTTACATTGCAGTTTCTTTCTCTTTTTAATGCTGTCCATCTCTTTTACTCTCTTTACCAATATAACAATAAAAGGAAAATTCAATAGATTCCATTGCTCCAAATGAACATTTAGATGAGCATGATGAGCCAAATGGAAATCTCCTAAGCTGTAATGCTTACAGTTCAAGAGAGGTATTTCACCTCATAGTGGTAATACTTCTCAAAATATTCAAATTGGACTGCATGTCACATAAATGAACATCAAATAAACTGGTCATACAGTAGATACTGTAAATCCGAGGTAAAAATTGGAAATACTTTGGACACTCAGCAGATTATAACAGCATCAGTGAAGAAAACCGAGTTGACGCTTAAAGTTGATGACCCTACATCAGGTAAAATATTCAATATCAACTGATTTGACTTTATAAAAGCCATTGTTCTGTACAAAAGAGAACTTTCATAATTTCTAAGCTAGCACAAACTGGTTTCCAGCTCTGATATTTTAATAGATTAATTTTTCTTTTCAGGTGATGACACTTCACAAACAAATTATTTAACTAATTTCAGGTAGGAGAAACTAAATCGTTGTATTGCTCAGGAGAAAATGTAAGAGGTTGTTTCCTGCAATTCATAAAGAAAAATTTTCCATTAAATAAAAATTTATAATTACATAAAATTATATTAAAATATATAATTTAGAGTAACAGCAAGCCACAACAGTAAAATTAAATTAAATTTTATCTGAAGTAATGCCCAACCTTACATCAGCATAAGTTAAACTTAAAAATGCTGTCCTTACTTAAAGAATATAACAATATAGCAGGAATGATATAAGAAAAGATCTCAAAATATTTCATAGGGATACTTTAAAACAAGCTATGACACCAAACCACTTTACAAGATGTCATGTCTGATAACCACCAGCTTTGTGAAAGAACTAAATTTTAAGTTGCATCTAAAAGGGCAGCAGCCTATGGGAGAAATATAAGCTAGAAAGGTTTGAGGAAAGGAATTTTTGTGCTCAGCCAGCTAATGATGCAGCATTAATAGTGGAGTGATTTTAATTAGGGGGGCTCAAGAGGCCAGAATTAGAGGGGTGCATACATCTTGAAGGTTAGTAGAACTACAGAAGATTATGGGGATGGGGGGATCGAGATATTTAACAACAAACATGAGAAGTTTAATATTGAGTTATTGTTTTATCAGTCTTGAGTTGTTATGAAGTTCTTTAACATATTAAAGTAATAAATGTTTATGTTAAATACCTGTGTAGTTATTTTTAAATAGTTTTTGATGTGAAGAAAATAAATTAACAAAATGCAACTGCTGTTTTGGGGCGCCGTATAAAACTATTACATAAAAATTATGAGATTAAAAATGATTACTGGTAACCTTTACTCTTTAGTGTTCCAGTATTTTGTTATATTTTTGAAAAAAAGCACTATTTTGTGATAGCCATTCATCATGGTTTCCTCATAGAAATCCTATCTAGCATCTAGTTAGTATGTGTCAACACTTTGCTGATGTAGTGGTGCTGGTGCAATGCCCTCAGAAGGCAGATAAATCTTGGCAACATTAGCTTTTCTCATCTAATTTTGTAGCAGGGATAACCATGCTGGAATGCCATATTCTCGCAGAAGAAATCAATATCCAAATAAGAGTTGCCAGAACATATTCTTAAAAAATAAATAACCTTAACTTACAACCTTCAAAGAAAAATGAAGTGATCTTTGTCTTCATTAATTTTTTATAGTTACTTTTATTCATATATTCAAGAACATGGCATCAAATATTATGCTTCCTCGCAATAATTATTTACTGTTGCCGAATATCTCTTCCTGGACGAAATACATTAAAGACAATTGTCTTCTGTAGAGGGATCATAAAATTGAGTGACACTTGTATCCTAATTAGATTTCAGTGGAGCATCATTTACACTGCCAGATGGCTATGATGGAGAACCAGTTGCTGATGTTATTCTTAATTATTGATACACTGAGAGTGACAATAAAAAAAGTACAATATTTAGAAGCTACAATATTACCTTGTTGGTAAGATAAAGATAAGTCAAATTAGAGGTGTCAGTGTTGCAGTGTCAATTGTAGCTTAGTGGGAATCACTCTCACCTCTGGGTCAGAGGGGTTCTGAGTTCAAGCTGCACTCTAGAGACTTGAGCACACACATTTAGGCTAACACCGATGTAGCATTGAGTAAATCGAGTAGTGACAGAAGTTTTATCCATTGCATGAACTGTTAGACTCAGCTTTTACTACAACAGGTGTATGTGAAATGTCTTATGGTGCCATTTGAAGGTGAGTAGTTTCTCTGACATTCTGGTATTGATCTCTCAATAACATTGCAAAAACAGTATTTTGCTTATGATCAAATTACTGTTTATGGGAGTTTACTTATCGCAAATTTGGCACTGAAATTTCTCTCATTTGAAAATGCAAATGGTAGTTCATTGGCTATGAAGCATTTTGGGACACCTTGAGGTTATGAAAGTGCTATTTAAATGCATTTTTTTTTCTTTCATAAGGTAAACTTGCCAAGCACTTGAAATCCCAACATAAACACCAGCAGATTGAAATCAATTTTTTTTTTATACTCAAACAACTAGAAATTTTCCAAACTTCAAAGGTGTTAAAAAGCAATAGCATTTCAGATTTGAAATCACTTTTAACAACCACTTAAACTTTACTTATCATTTTAACTCCAAAATGTATCATTATCATGAGGCACAAATACCTAGTGAGTTATTCGACATATATCAATAGGGTATTAATATTTCAATTAATAAAATATTATATGTAATCTAATCTGTAGAACTATTGTCTTTGGTGAACTAAATATTCTCAAACTCTATTTGAAAAATTCATAATCATAAATATAAACACCTCAAGACAATAAACTGTCAATTGTAACCTCATTAATCAAAGTTTCACCAATATTTCAACCCATTTCTGTTTCTAGTTTAGTTAAACAGTCAGAGCCAGTAGTCTAAACAACTGACCTATCATAACACTTTAATTAATGTTCACATTGCTACACTTGGAATATATTAAACAAATTATTGGTAAATTTTATTTGTGCAGTAGGATTTTTACAGAAGGTAACATCTTGTGTTGCAGACTTCTAGACTGATCAATCACTATGAAGTGTTTCAATTTCAATTTGTAAAATAGTGACCATTAATGAAACTGCAGATTTAAGATTTAAATTCATTTGACAAGTAATACACTTAGTTCATTGTAATTTCTTATTTAATGCCTGCCTTGGGCATCAAATTGGAAAAAGTGAGGACTGCCGATGCTGGAGAGCAGATTTGAAAAGTGTGGTGCTGGATGCTTTTTGGGCATCAAATTGCCAGGTTTCTTGCTTAATTACCAATATCTAAGCCAATCTAAACTTATTAACTAAATTAATCCCAATTTATAAATAATTATGCAATGTCATTGTATAACTATTTGTGACTGTTCTCATTTTAAATAATCCCACATTGCATCTTTTTTACTGTAAGAAAATACAAGAAACAATACTGGTAATACAAGGTATGACGAGTTATTTTTCACAGCTTATGACTTCTGATAAGATTGTGTTCCCAGGAGGAACAAATCTTAAATCTTTACTTTTCTGCTATTTTGTTGCAGCGACTGTTACAAAAAAAGCAATCAGCTACTAACACCTGTATTCTTTCTTTGGTTGCCACACATTTAATTAGCTAATCAAGAAATTTTCATAGGTTCTCCTAGTGCAGAGATAGTGTCCCTACCTCTGGATCAATGGTCCTATGTTCAAGTTCCACCTGCAGAGTTATGTAATACAACTCTGAGCAGGTTGATTAAAAAATATCTAAAATATTTTCTTAACACAGCTACAAAATAGCTTCCAATCAATCAATGAGACCTCCCATTAATTTGTGTTTATTATGTGTTTTCCATTCAAACACCCCAGTTAAATAATTAAATCTGATTAACTGCAAATAAAACAATGATCGTTCATCATCCATCTGAAATATTAACTGTTTCTCTCTCCCCAGATTCTGCATGAATGACTGAATTTTATTTGATTTTTAATTCAGATTTTCACCATCTGCAGTATTTTTATTTGTGCATTAACCAACGATTTATTGCACTATTATTTTTATATATTAACCATCAAATTAGTCATGGTTGACAATGTAAAGAGCCTGACAAGACAATCTGTATATTAAAGCACATTTCATGTTCTTACACAAATCTTTGCCCCACAACGTCAAATTAATGTGGTAACATGTTTGACTTCATTTGCAAGCTATTTCTTTGTTTTTGGTTATAAATAATTGTATCTTGTTTTCCTTCATTAACTTTCAAATATTAAGCTGCACATTCATCATTTTGTTTCCCAGTTTGATCCATCATTGATTCTGTCATCATTATGGGCATTATTACATAAAATTGCAAATGTTACGAGGATAATATAAGGCACTTAAAAATCAATTAGGTTAAATCATTTTAGGAATGTTACTACAGATAACAGATTTTATATACAGTATGTGTGGATGGCACGGTGGCACAGTGGTTAGCACTGCTGCCTCACAGCGCCTGAGACCCGGGTTCAATTCCCGCCTCAAGCGACTGACTGTGTGGAGTTTGCACGTTCTCCCCATGTCTGCGTGGGTTTCCTCCGGGTGCTCCCACAGTCCAAAGATGTGCAGGTCAGGTGAATTGGCCATGCTAAATTGCCCGTAGTATTAGGTTAGGGGTATGAGTGGGTTGCGCTTCGGCGGGTCGGTGTGGACTTGTTGGGCCGAAGGGCCTGTTTCCACACTG
>NW_025210920.1:18756-21000 GCF_004010195.1 Chiloscyllium plagiosum
TCTCCTATCTACTAACGTTGTCAGGAACTCCCATCTGATTTTTGTGGACTTATCACCTACTGTGAAAAAATTCTTTGACCGCACACTGCAGCCATCCAGACTCTGATCTTAAAGTTAACTGATAACTGCTACTATTTTTTTTTTCGGTTTCAATAATCACAGATGTGAAACTCTGCTCCTGAACATACACTATATCTTTCTTGAGTACATGTGTGATGCCACATAAAACAGGATTGAATATGTGGAATAAATCATCCTGTCACTTTAAAAATTGACTTCAAACAATTAGGGTCTTGGGAAATATGCCTCAGTCTTTTCAAAATTAAATCAATCTGTGGATGGAATGAGCTGCCAGAGGAAGTGATGGAGGCTGGTACAATTGCAATATTAAAGAGGCATTTGGATGGGTAGATGAATAGGAAGGGTTTGGAGGGATATGGGTCAGGTGCTGGCAGGTGGGACTAGATTGGGTTGGGATATCTGGTCGGCATGGACGGGTTGGACCGAAGGGCCGGTTTCCATGCTGTACATCTCTATTTATAGAGTGACGGCAGGGAAATAAAAGGATTCAAACTGTGTACTGTATTCTGTAATGCTTTGTGTAATTTAATTGTGACTGACATCTACTCATAACAGCTAAAAACACCAGTTTAGGAAGTGCTTGTGCATGCTCAATAAGCCTTCCTTAAACACACATGTTACAACTAAAGTCAGATGCATGCACCAATTTCCTTTCTAGTCAACTCCACTAGTTCAGTCCAATTTTAAATTTAGCCATGTGATGGTATGGCTAATTGCATAGATTTTAAACTTTATCTTGCTTCGTATTAGAAGCATTTCAGGCAATGTTTCTTTCATCAACAAAGAATAACTAGTTTATTGCAAATAAAACCTTGGGTTGTCCAAAATGATAATGTGATAGCAGTGCTGCATGCAAGCTCTTAACTGCTCCCATCTGCTTTCTTTTTCTTTCGCTTTTTTTCATTTCATTTTTGTTTTCTTCAGCGGCATCGGTGCCGCAGCGAAAGCAGGTCATGTGCAAAATAATGGCAGCCTCCCAGCAATTGGAAGCTGCAGCACCACTGTCGTCTTCCCTGCATTCAGGGCCAGCAGTTATGGATTCTTCAAGATAGTGGTACCGGTGAGACAATATCTCTGAGGATTCTTGGTATGGTGGCGGCCTGACCTGGCAGTGGAACTGGGGACTCCTGGCGTTGGCCAGACAGCGACAGCAGCATGGTATGCCTGAAGAGGGAACTCCTGGCATCATCAAGGCAGCAGCAGAGTCAGGAACTCCTGGGTGGAAGGTGAGTGTGGCTTCAGCATAGGATTCGGTGTCGGCAAGGTAGGCCCAGTAGCAAAGCAACAGTGACTAAAGGCACCGTTGGTGGGCCCTGCACAGACTGTGTCAAGGTGCTGGAGGAGGGGTAGCGACGCAGGTGTTGTCACTGGTGAGCTGACTTGGGATTCATGGAGGTGGCAGAACAAAGACAGACTTTCTTTCAGTTATATTTTTTACACTTTATTGTTTAACATCTGTCACCGTTTTGAATAGTTTGTGTTGTATTTACTGTATTATTCACTATTTGGGTGAAGATTTGTAGCTCGGGTGCTCGTTGTTGTGGTTCTGTTCGCCGAACTGGAAATTTTTGTTGCAAACGTTTCGTCCCCTGTCTAGGTGACATCCTCAGTGCTTGGGAGCCTCCTGTGAAGCGCTTCTGTGGTGTTTCCTACGGCATTTATAGTGGCCTGTCCCTGCTGCTTCCGGTTGTCAGTTTCAGCTGTCTGCTGTAGTGGCCACTGTAGTGGCTATTGGGTCCAGGTCTATGTGTTTGTTGATGAAGTTTGTGGATGAGTGCCATGCTTCTAGGAATTCCCTGGCTGTTCTTTGTTTGGCTTGCCCTATAATGGTAGTGTTGTCCAGGTCGAATTCATGTTGCTTGTCGTCTGCGTGTTTGGCTACTAAGGATAGCTGTCGTGGCGTTTTGTGGCTAGTTGATGTTCATGGATGCGGATCGTTAGCTGTCTTCCTGTTTGTCCTATATAGTGTTTTGTGCAGTCCTTGCATGGGATTTTGTACACTACATTAGTTTTGCTCATGCTGGGTATCGGGTCCTTCATTCTGGTGAGTTGTTGTCTGAGGGTGGCTGTTGATTTGTGTGCTGTTATAAGTCCTAGTGGTCGCAGTAGTCTGGCTGTCAGTTCTGAAATGCTCCTGATGTATGGTAGTGTGGCTCGTCCTTT
>NW_025210921.1:0-2102 GCF_004010195.1 Chiloscyllium plagiosum
CACCTTTTCCTCCTGTCTACATACACGTGAATATTAGTTTTCCAATTGAGATCTCCTTATAACTGTGTCTCCATAAATACTATGAAATCATACCTATAAATCTTCATTGTGACATTAATTCATCTAGTTTGTTCTGTATACCAAGTGTATTCAAGTAAAGAGCCATTAAGGCGGTCATTTTACCATTTATTTTTTCTTTGACCCGAGTTATTGTTGTTTTTCTATGTTTACATACACTGGCTTTTCCTGTCCCACTCTGGTATCATTTATCCAAATAGTTTCCTCATAACCCTTTCAGTCTACATTCCCCCACACAAACATGTCCCCCTTCATATCAAGCCTCACTTCAACCCTCGTTAATTGATTCTCCAGAACATTTGTCCGAACATGGTTCAAGTGAAGCTAATCCCTTCAGAAACAGCTCCGTTCGACCCCAGTACTGGTGCCAGTGCCCCACGAACTGAAACCCATTCCAGCCCACACCAATCTTTTAGCCACACATTGAACCCACTCGTTTTATTTACCCAATGCCATTTGTACACCTAAATCTAAATGTTTAAATGCAATGAACCATACATGGAAGTCTATTGCATCAAATAATTAATCATACATAATCTCACACATCCTTTATGAATAAAATCTAGGTTGAAAAATGAATGCAACTGAAGCAATGTCACTGCCTGGTGTCAGCAATGTCAGTGCCTGGTGTCAGTAATGTCAGTGCCTAGTGTCAGCAACGTCTGTGTCTGGTGTCAGTAATGTCTGTGCCTAGTGTCAGCAATGTCAATGCCTGGTGTCAGTAATGTCTGTGCCTGGTGTCAGCAACGTCTGTGCCTGGTGTCAGTAATGTCTGTGCCTGGTGTCAGTAATGTCTATGCCTTTTGTCAGCAACGTCTGTCCCTGCTGTCAGTAATGTTTGTGATTGGTGTCAGTAATGTCTGTGCCTATTGTCAGTAATTTCTGTGCCTAGTGTCAGTAATGTCTGTGCCTGGTGTCAGTAATGTCTGTGCCTAGTGTCAGTTATGTCAGTGCCAGGTGTCAGTAATTTCTGTGCAGTGTCAGTAATGTCTTTGAGGAGAAAGTGAGGTCTGCAGATGCTGGAGATCAGAGCTGGAAATGTGTTGCTGGAAAAGCGCAGCAGGTCAGGCAGCATCCACGGAACAGGAGAATCGACGTTTCGGGCATAAGCCCTTCCTGAAGAAGGGCTTATGCCCGAAACGTCGATTCTCCTGTTCCCTGGATGCTGCCTGATCTGCTGCGCTTTTCCAGCAACACATTTCCAGCTCAGTAATGTCAGTGCCTGGTGTCAGTAATGTCTGTGCGTGGTGTCAGCGACGTCTTTGCCTGATGTCAGTAATGTCTTTGCCTGGTGTCAGTAATGACTGTGCCTAGGGTCAGTAATGTCTGTGCCTCGTGCCAGTAATGTCTGTGCCTAGTGTCAGTAATGTCTGTGCCTAGTGTCAGTAATGTCTGTGCCTCGTGTCAGTAATGTCTGTGCCTGGTGTCAATATTGTCTGTGCCTGGTGTCAGCAATGTCTGTGCCTGGTGTCAGCAATGAATTTGCCTCGTGTCAGTATTGTCTGTGCCTTGTGTCAGTCATGTCTGTGCCTGGTGTGAGCAATGTCTGTGCCTGGTATCAGTAATGTCTGTGCCTGTTGTCAGTAATGTCTGTGCCTGGTGTCAGTAATGTCTGTGCCTGTTGTCAGTAATGTCTGTTTCTGTTGTCAGCGATGTCTGTGCCTGGTGTCAGCGATGTCTGTGCCTGGTGTCAGTAATGTCTTTGCCCTGTTGTAGTAATGTCTGTTTCTGTTGTCAGCGATGTCTGTGCCTGGTGTCAGCGATGTCTGTGCCTGGTGTCAGTAATGTCTTTGCCTGGTGTCAGTAATGTCTGTGCCTGGTGTCAATATTGTCTGTGCCTGGTGTCAGCAATGTCTGTGCCTGGTGTCAGCAATGAATTTGCCTCGTGTCAGTATTGTCTGTGCCTTGTGTCAGTCATGTCTGTGCCTGGTGTGAGCAATGTCTGTGCCTGGTATCAGTAATGTCTGTGCCTGTTGTCAGTAATGTCTGTGCCTGGTGTCAGCGATGTCTGTGCCTGGTGTCAG
>NW_025210921.1:19797-21000 GCF_004010195.1 Chiloscyllium plagiosum
TCAACCTCTAATTCTCCGGGGAAAACAGTCCCAGCCTGTTCAGCCTCTCCCTATAACTCAAATCCTCCAACCCTGGCAACATCCTTGTAAATCTTTTCTGAACACTTTCAAGTTTCACAACACCTTTCCGATAGGAAGGAGACCGGAATTGCACACAATATTCCAACAGTGGCCTAACCAACGTCCTGTACAGCCACAACATGACCTCCCAACTCCTGTACCCAATTCTCTGACCAATAATAGAAAGCATACCAAGTGCATTCTTCACTATGCTATTTACCTGCAACTCCACTTTCAAGGAGCTATGAACCTGCACTCCAAGGTCTCTTTATTCAGCAACACTCTCTAGGACCTGACCATTAAGTGTATAAGTCCTGATAAGATTTGCTTTCCAAAAATGCAGCACCTCGCATTTATCTGAATTAAACTCCATCTGCTAGTTCTCAGTCCATTGGCCCATCTGGTCAAGATCCTGCTGCAATCTGAGGTAGCCCTCTTCGCTGTCCACTACATCTCCAATTTTGGTGTCATCTGCAAACTTACTAACTATACCTCTTATGCTTACATCCAAATCATTTATGTAAATGACAAAAAGTAGTGGACCCAGCACCGATCCTTGTGGCACTCCACTGGTCAAAGGCCTCCAGTCTGAAAAACAACCCTCCATCACCACACTCTGTCTTCTACCTTTGAGCCAGTTCTGTATCCAATTGGCTAGTTCTCCCTGTATTCCATGAGATCTAACCTTGCTAATCGATCTCCCATGGGGAACCTTGTTGAATGCCTTACTGAAGTCCATATAGATCACATCTACCGCTCTGCCCTCATCAATCTACTTTGTTACTTCTTCGGAAACTCAATCAAGTTTGTGAGACATGATTTCCCATGCACAAAGCCATGTTGATTATCCCTAATCAGTCCTTGCCTTTCCAAATACATGTACATCCTGTCTCTTAGGATTCCCTCCAACAACTTGCTGACCACCAAGGTCAGGCTCACTGGTCTATAGTTCCCTGGCTTGTCCTTACCCCCCTTCTTAAACAGTGCCACCACGTTAGCCAACTTCCAGTCTTCTGGCACCTCACCTGTGACTATAGATGATACAAATATCTCAGCAAGAGGCCTAGCAATCACTTCTCTAGCTTCCCATAGAGTTCCAGGGTGCAGCCGATCAGGTCCTGGGGATTTATCCACCTTTATGTG
>NW_025210922.1:0-7784 GCF_004010195.1 Chiloscyllium plagiosum
TTCAGAATCATTTAAAGGAAAATGCCATGTAGGATCATCAAATAAAATGTAATAAAAAATTAATATTTCTAAACTTCAGAACATTTTTGAGTCCCTGGTATTTAAGGTAGGCCTCGTACAATGTTGACATGCATCCCCCCTTTTGAATGAATTGTCTCATTGTGTCAAGATTTATTTCAAAAACTGAATATATGTTGTGGAAAGCAAGTGTTAGGCCAACATTCCATTTGCCTTCCCTATTACCCACTGAGCTTGGATGCTAACATTTTGTGATTCGTGGATGAGGACTCCTAAATCCCTCTGTGCTGTAGCTTTCTGCAGTCTTTCTCAATTTAAATAATATTCAGCTCCTCTATTCTTCCTGCCAAAGTGCATAACCTCACATGTTCCCACATTACATTCCATCTGCCAAGTTTTTGCCCACTACCTTAACCAGTCTATGTCCATCTGCAGACTCTTTGTGTCATCCTCACTGAAATAACTCCACAGAGACTGGTATCCCGTCACCAAGTCACCCTTTATTTTCACATGAACAGTCTTTGACTTATAATACCATCTCATACAGAGTTGGGCACCAGTCGGTATCTCTGACACTCACCCTGTTTAACCTCTGCCATTTCCGTCACCTACAGTCAGACCCCATCACCAGAAATACATTTCCCTCCTCACTCCTATCTGTGTTTTGGAGAGACCATTCCTTCTGCAACTCCCTCGTTAGGTCCACGCCCCCCACCAACCCACCCTCCACTCCTGGAACCTTCCCCTGCCGCCGCACGAGGTGTGAAATTTGCACCCACACCTCATCCCTCACCTCCATCCAAGGCCCCAAAGGATCATTTCAACTCTGGCAGAGATTTCCCTCCTCATTTACTCTCAATGTGGTCTCCTCCATATCTGGGATATCGAGTGCCAACTCACAGAGCAGTTCAGGCTCACACATACTAAGCAAACTCAATGCCCTGTGGCCAACCACTTCAAGTCCCCTTCAAACTCCCCTAAGAACATGCAAATTCTGGGCTTTCTCTATCGCCAATCAAAGCTACCCACCGAAGCCACTGGAGGAAGAACACCTCATCTTCTACCTCGGGATCCGACAACCATCAATAATGACTTCACTAGTTTCCAAATCTCCCTTCCCTCCACCTCCTCCCAGATCCAACCTTCCAACTCAGCACTGCTCTCTT
The DNA here is from genome assembly GCF_004010195.1 of Chiloscyllium plagiosum. Lineage (NCBI taxonomy): Eukaryota > Metazoa > Chordata > Chondrichthyes > Orectolobiformes > Hemiscylliidae > Chiloscyllium > Chiloscyllium plagiosum. The sequence continues at coordinate 1,185 of NW_025210922.1, forward strand.
AACCTGACCTACCTGTACATCTTCCTTCCCACTATTTCTCCTTCCCCCCCCACCGCCCCCCACAGACCTATCACAGCCCGAATCATTGACTCTCCTGCGCCTTGGATGCTGCCTGACTTGCTGTGCTTTCTCCATCACCACACTTTTTGACTTTTTTTAATATGTCGACCAGAGCTCCCTGATTGGACCAGATTAACAGCCCCAATTGGGGAGCTCATATTGTATGAGGTTCAGTTGGCTGATCTTGTTACAATCAGTACACTCACCATTTGCATTTCCCTTCAGTCAGATAACCTCTGAATTGCCAAAAACTTTTAATATCTGGATTTTTAAAATCTAAAATCAATTCTTGATTACACTGAACCAAAAGCAAGCTAATGATCCTCAATATTTACACTTTCTGTCGTAAACCAGCACAGTACCAACACTCTTCCATTCACATTCTAGGGATTCCTGTTGCCTGACACACACTGTTATGGCAAGACCGAGTAATCTAGTTTTTCTTCAAGTTTTCAGAAAAGTAATCAACCACATGCCAAGATTTTAAAATCCAAACTCTAAAAGATTGTAAATATTTATATGATAAATCAGACATTTTTCATTACAAAAGAGAGGAGCAATTCCAACTTGGAAGAAGGAAACTTTGAACAGACACTCACTCTTGGTTACTCTCATGCCCTCCCTCGCAGCTAATTATAGTGGAATATTGGACCAAACGTTTGGTTTCGTCACCCTTATCTTTGCTGTGCTACAGTGGCTCCCAGTACACCAGTGCCTAATCTTTAAAATTCTTATCCCCTTGTCAAATCCTTCCATGGCCTCTCCCCTCCTTCCCTATCTCCATATAACCTACAGTCACTCAACACTCCAAGGATTTGACATTCCTCCTTGGATTCTTAAGTATCCACCATTCCTTTTGTTCAATCATTGGTGGCTGTGCCATAACAACTGATACCCTAAATTCACACCGGAATCTCTTCTAGGGTAGAAGTGACCTATACAAGAAGGACTTGAATTGGAAAGGGACTAATATCCTGGCAGGAAGATTTGCTCGTACTACTTGGGAGGCTTTAAACTGGTAAGAGGGTAGGGAGGGGATCATGGGACCCAGAGAGATAGTGAGAAAAAAGATCAGTCTCAGGCTGGTACAGTTGAGAAGAGGAGAAAGTCAAGTAGTCAAGGTAGGTGAGAGCAAGGCAGAGAATAAGGTAAGATTGATAAATTAAACTGCATTTATTTCAATTCAAGAGGCCTGACAGGGAAGGCAGATGAACTCAGGGCATGGTTGGGAATATGGGACTGGGATATCATAGCAATTACAGAAACATGGCTTAGAGATGGACAGGATTGGCAGCTTAATATTCCAGGATACAAATGCTACAGGAAGGATAGAAAGGGGGGTAAGAGAGCAGAGGGAGTGATGTTTTTCATAAGGGATAGCATTACAGCTGTACTTAGGGAGGATATGCCTGACACTATGCCCAGTGAAGTTAGCTGGGTGTAACTGAAAAATAAGAAAACAATTGTCACCTTATTGGGGGACCTCTGGCAGCTCATTAGGACCCCAATAGGCACCCCAATAGTCAATGAGAAATTGAGAAGCAAATTTGTAAAGAGGTCTCAGATATCTATAAAAATGAGAAGGTTATAATGGTAGGGGATTTTACTTTCCAAACATAGACTGGGACTGTCATAGTGTTAAGGGCTTGGATAGGGAGGAATTTGTTAAGTGTGTACAAGAAAACTTTCTTCTTCAGTATATGGAGGTATCTACTAGAGAAGGAGGAAAATTTGACCTACTCTTTGATTGAGGTGTCAGTGGGGGAGCACTTTGGAGCCAGCGACTGTAAAATACTGATGGAAAACGATTGACCGAATCTAAAAGTTAAAGTTCTAAATTGGAGGAAGGCCAATTTTGACAGTATGAGGTAAGAACTTCCAAAAGTTGATTGGGAGAGGCTATTTGCAGGTAAAGGGACGGTTGGAAAGTGGGAGGCCTTCAAAAGTCAGAAAATGAGAGTCCAGAGACGGTATGTTCCTGCAAGGGTGACGGGCAAGGCTGGTAGGTGTAGAAAATGCTGAATGACGAGAGAAATTGAGGCTCTCGTCAAGAAAAAGGAGACATATGGCAGGTTCCAGTGAATCCCTCGAGGAGTATAAGGGCAGGAGGAGTATACTTAAGAGAGAAATCAGGAGGTACATAGGGGGAATGAGATAGCTTTGGCAAATAGGGTTAAGGAGAATCCAAAGGGTTTGTCTCTGTGGGAAGCTAGGGAAGTGATTGCTGGGCCCTTTGCTGAGATATTTGTATCATCGATAGTCACAGGTGAGGTGCTGGAAGACTGGAGATTGGCCAATGTGGTGCAATTATTTAAGAAAGGAGGTCAGGAGAAGCCAGGGAACTATAGACCAGTGAGCGTGACATTGGTGGTGGGCACATTGTTGGAGGTAATCCTGAGGGACAGGATTTACATGTATTTGGAAAGGCAAGGACTGATTAGGGATAGTCAACATGGCTTTGTGTGTGGGAAATAATGTCTCACAGACTTGAGTAAGCTTTTTGAAGAAGTGACAAAGAAGATCGATGAAGGCAGAGTGGTGAACGTTGTCTGTATGAACTTCAGCAAGGCAATTGACAAGATTCCCCATGGTAACTGGTTAGTAAGGTTAGATCAAATGGGATCCAGGGAGAGCTAGTCAATTGGATACAAAATTAGCTTGAAGGTAAGAGACAGAGGGTGATGGGGGAGGGTTGTTTTTTGGACTGGAGGCCTGTGACCAGTGGTCACAAGGATCAGTGCTGGATCCACTGCTTTTAGTCATTTATATAAATGATTTGGATGTGAACATAGAAGGTATGGTTAGTAAGTTTGCAGATGACACCAAAATTGTAGTTTAATTTAGATAAATGTGAGGTGCTGCGTTTTGGAAAGGCCAAAATTGGAGGTGTAGTGGACAGCGAAGAAGGTTACCTCAGAGTACGACGGGATCTTGATCAGTTGGGCCAATGGGCTGAGGAGTGGCAGATGGAGTTTAATTTAGATAAATGTGAGGTGCTGCAGGGCAGGACTTATACACTTAATGGTGAGGTCCTGGGAGTGTTGCTGAACAAAAAGATCTTGGAATGCAGGTTCATAGTTCCTTGAAAGTGGAATCACAGGTACACAGGATAGTGAAGAAGGTGTTTGGTACACTTGCCCTGTTTTGGTCAGTACATTGAATATAAGTATTAGGAGGTCATGTTGTGGCTGTACAGGACATTGTTTAGGCCACTTTTGGAATACAGCGTTCAGTTCTGGTCTCCTTCCTATAGGAAAGATGTTGTTAAACTTAAAAGGGTGCAGGAAAGGATTTAAAAAGATGTTGCCAGGGTTGGAGGATTTGAGCTAGAGGGAGAGGCTGAATCGGCTGGGGCTGTTTTCCCTGGAGTGTCAGAGGCTGAAGGCTGACCTTAGAGAGGTTTATAAAATCATGGGGGGCATGGATAGGGTAAATACTCAAGATCTTTTTCCGAGGGGTAGGGGCGTTCAAAACTAGAGGGCATAGGTTTAGGGTGAGAGGGGAAAGATATAAAAAAGACCTAAGGGGCAACTTTTTCACACAGAGGGTGGTGTGTGTATGGAATGAGCTGCCAGAGGAAGTGGTGGAGGCTGGTACAATGACAACATTTAAAAGACATCTGGATGGGTATGTGAATAGGAATAGTTTAGTGGGATATGGGCCAAATGCAGGCAAATGGAACTAGATTAATATCGTATATCTGGTCAGCATGGACCGAAGGGTCTGTTTCTGTATGTACAGCTCTATGACTCCATGACTATGGAATTCCCTCACAAAACATAGAAATGTAACTCTCCACCCTTTTCCTCCTTTCTGACCCTTTTTAAAATGTACCTCTGTAACCAAGATTCGGGAAGACCACCTGACCTAATCCTTCTGAGGCTTTGTTAGTTTTTAATTCATTCCTCCCCACTGTATCCTAGCAGGTTTTACCATGTTAAAGATATAGTATAAATGCAAGGTGTTATTTCTTTATTTCGACAGTGGTGGAAAATCACGTGATTTGCAGCTACTGCTTTCACTAGCTTAGCATTTTTACATCAGCTACAAGAATAGATTTTGCAGCAGCATACAAAATATATCAAGTATATATGGCTTGTGAGGCTCTACAATGTATTTGCTTTTTTCTATTGAATATTGCCAGCTGGAGTACAATGGGTGAGAGCAGTGTGAACCTGATTATGCAAGTCTATTATACTGAGAGTTTATTCCAGTACAATTCTGCTGATGTTGACACAGCTAATGCCTGGGCTTGAATTCTCCAGGCTTCTACTGGTTGGAGAACTAAATAAATACTGTCCGAATAGTAACATATCTCTGACCTTTCTGAAGAGCATTGAATGCCCTCTAACCCCCTCTCCCTCTCAAAATAATTGGGAATTGCCTATACTTAGTTATATTCTTATCTCAAATATCAAAGACTCAGTGTCAATGAAACAGTATTTATTGTGAGCAAGATAATTAATTCTTCATACTATAACCATCTAAATAAACCTGCAGTTGTATAAGGTCCTATATGACAGTGTGATATTGTGAGAGAACTGCATCACTTAGCATTGATTACAGTTTTTTATAAAATGAGCAAGGCCACTTGCACCAGTCTGGTACTAATCCATGCAGGCCTTGAGGTTTCCTGATGAAGGGCTTTTGCCCAAAACGTCGATTCTCCTGCTCCTCGAATACTGCCTGACCTGCTGTGCTTTTCCAGCACCACACTCTCGACTCGAGGGGTCCATGTTTGATTCCTGTTCCATCATGAGTTTACTGGCCAGTAGGATTGTACAATTCACCTCAGCATTCTAGGTCAATGAAAGGAAAAACACCTATTGTTATTGCTCTTAACTTTACTGGTTTTTTTATTATCATGTGTACCTAAGTACAATGAAAATCTTTGTTTGCGGGCAGTACAGGCAGATCATAATAAACAAGAACATACAGATCATAGGGTGAAAACACTTGGACAGAGGCATGTAAAGTTACATTGCACAGGGTGTGCACTAGGCAAAATCAACATTAGCAAGATCAGCATTATTTGAAGTTAGACAGTTCATTCATTAGTCCAATAATGGCAGAGAAGCTGTTCTTGAACCTGCTTGTGCATGTGTTCAAACTTCCGTATCTTCTGCCTGACAGAAGAGATTGTAGGAGAGCATTACCAGGGTGGGATGTGTCTTTGATGATGTTGGCAGCCTTTCTGCAGCAATGAGCCATGTAAATGGAGTCCACAGATGGAAGCTTGGCTTCAGCCATGGTCTGGGCTGTGCACACAACCTTGTGTAGTTTTTTTACGGGCAGAGCTTTTGCCATACCAGGCCGTTATGCATCTGGATAGTATGCTTTCAGTGGTGCTCTGTAAAAGTTGGTGAGGATCATTGTGGACATGCCAAATTTCCTTAGCAGCCTGAGGAAGAAGAGGTATTGGTGCGCCTTCTTGACTCTCACATTTACATGAGTCATTCAGCCCCTCGAGCCTGTTCTACTATTGAGTTAGATCATGGCTGATCTGTGACCAAACTCCCTAACTGTAGCCTTTGGCCCATATCCCTTAACTCCTTTGTTTAACAAAAAATAATCCATATCAGACATAAAATTAACAACTGGGCTGACATCCACTGCAGTTTGTAGAACAGAGCTCCAATCATCTACCACCCTGTGTGTAGAGATCCTTCCTCTCCTGAATATTCCACCATTCATTATCAAGTTATGTCTCCAAGTTCTAGAATCTCCAACCTATGGAAATAGTTTATCTACCTTGTCTTTTCCTGGTAATATCTTGATGACTTCGATCAGATCACCCCATACCTTCTAACTTCTAGAGAAGGTAGGCTTAAAATTTACATAAATCTCTCCTCATAACTCAATTCAAGTATAGGTATTATTCTTGTAAATTTATGTACTTTCTCCATGGCCATCCTTCTTAAGATGTGATGCCCGAGTTTTGCTCACAGTACACCAACTGGAGCCTAACAAGGATTTTGTATAACTGTCGCACAATTTCTGCATCCTTGTACTCCAGTCCTCTAGAAATACAGGGCAACATTCCATTAGTTTTCTTGATTATTTTCTGTACCAATTTGTGAGATTTTACACATCATGCACCCAAGTGTTTTTGGGCATCCACTACCTTTAACTTCACATTGTCTAGAAAGTAGCCTTGATCTATCCTTTTACAGTTCAAAATGGATAACCTCACACTTGTTAGTTTATCAATTCATTTAGTTTATCAGTATCCTTTCATAGGTTTATCTGCATCTACAATGTCACCTAACTTTATGTCATTAGCAAAATTGAATACAGGGGAACCTCTATTATCTGAATGATATGGCCGGGTAGTATTTGGTTTGGATAATTGATTACGTGGTTAATTGATTTCCTCTGGGGCTCGGAGTTTCTGTGAATCTGCTCCCCGTTCAAGAGACTAGGCAGCAGCACACTGCATGCGAGACCCCGGTCCCCGCCAGCCCCCAACACCGTCCACCCCCAACCCTGTCACCACCCCCCCGCGCCCAACCCCGTCCTCCCCCCACCTCATCTGCTCCC
>NW_025210922.1:15456-21000 GCF_004010195.1 Chiloscyllium plagiosum
GTTTTGTGAAGGGTAGGTCGTGCCTCACAAACCTTATTGAGTTCTTTGAGAAAGTGACCAAACAGGTGGATGAGGGTAAAGTGATTGTTGTGGTGTCTATGGATTTCAGTAAGGTGTTTGATAAGGTTCCCCATGGTAGGCTATTGCACAAAATACAGAGGCATGGGATTGAAGGTGATTTAGCGGTTTGGATCAGTAATTGGCTAGCTGAAAGAAGACAGAGGGTGATGGTTGATGGGAAATGTTCATCCTGGAGTTCAGTTACTAGTGGTGAACCGCAAGGATCTGATTTGGGTCCACTGCTGTTTGTCATTTTTATAACTGACCTAGATGAGGTCATGAGAATGAGTTGGTAAATTTGCAGATGACACTAAGGTTGATAGAGTTGTGAAGAATGCCGAAGGATATTGTGGGTTACAGAGGGACAGAGATAAGCTGCAGAGCTGGGACAAGAGGTGGCAAATGGAGTTTAATGTGGAAAAGTGTGAGGTGATTCATATTGGAAGGAGCAACAGGAATGCAGAGTACTGGACAGATTCTTGGTAGTGTAGATGAGCAAGAGATCTCAGTGTCCGTGTACATAGATCCCTGAAAGTGGCCACCCAGGTTGATAGGGTTGTTAAGAAGGCACGCACTGTGTTAGCTTTTATTGGTGGATGGATTGAGTTTTGGAGCCATGAGGTCATGCTGCAGCTGCACAAAACTCTGGTGCAGATGCACTTGGAGTATTGCGTACAGTTCTGGTCATAGCATTATAAGAAGAACGTGGAAGCTTTGGAAAGGGTTCAGAGAAGATTTACTAAGGTGTTGCCTGGTATGGAGGGAAGGTCTTAAGAGGAAAGGCTGAGGGACTTGAGCCTGTTGTCGTTGGAGAGAAGAAGGTTGAGAGGCGACTTAATTGAGATATATAAGATAATCAGAGGGTTAGATAGGGTGGACAGTGAGAGCATTTTTCCTCAGATGGTGATGGCTAGCATGAGGGGACATTGCTTTAAATTGAAGGGTGATAGATATAGGACAGATGTCAGAGGTAGTTTCTTTACTCAGAGGGGAGTCTGGGTGTGGAACTCACTGCCTGCAACAGTAGTAGACTCACCGACATTAAGAGCATTTAAATGGTCACTGGATAGACATATGGATGAGAATGGAATAGTGTCGGTTAGACCGGCTTCAGATTGGTTCCACAGGTTGGCACAACATCGAGGGCCAAGTGCCTGGACTACGCTGTAATGTTCTGTGTTCTATGTTCTAATACTTCAGCGAGTAACTCACCTCCTGATTCCCCAAAGCCTGTCCACCATCTACAAGACACAATCCGGAGTGTGAGGGAATACTCCCCACTTGCCCTGGGTGGGGGCAGCTCCAACAACACTCAAGAAGCTCGACACCATCCAGGACAAAGCAGCCACTTGATTGACACCACATCCACAAGCATCCACTCCCTCCCCTACCAACGCCTGGTAGCAGAAGTGTGTACTATCTACAAGATGCACTGCAGAAATTCACCAAAGATCCTCAGACAGCACCTTCCAAACACATGACCACTTCCAACTAGAAGGACAAGGGCAGCAGATAGATGGGAACACAACTCTGCGCAAGTTCCCCTCCAAGTCACTCACCATCCTGAGTTGGAAATATATCGCCATTCTTTCACTGTCGCTGGGTCAGAATCCAGGAATTCCCTTCCTCAGGGACTTGTGGATCAACCCACAGCACATGGACAGCAGCAGTTTGAGAAAGTAGCTCGCCCCCCCACCTTCTCCAGGGGCAGCTAGGGATGGGGCAATAAATGCTGGGCCCAGCTAGTGATGCCCACATCCCACAGTTTTCCAAAAAAAAAGACCAGGAGCTAGGACACTTCACATACATAGTATCACTTCAGTAATGTAGGGACAGTATCCGATAACGTTTATAGAATTCCTACAGTGTGGAAACAGGCCCTTCAGCCCAACAAGTCCACACCGATCCCCCAAAGAGTAACCCATCTATTCCTCTATCCTAGTGTCCTATATTAATACCTGACTAATGCACTTACACTTCTCTGAACACAATGGATAATTTAGCATGGCCAATTCACCTGACCTGCACATCTTTGGACTGTGGGAGGAAACCAGAGCACCCGGAGGAAACCCACACAGACACGGGGAGAGAATGTGTAAACTCCACACAGACAGTTGCCTGGGGCTGGGATCAAACCCAGGTCCCTGGTGCTGTGAGGCAGCAGTGCTAACCACTGAGCCATTGTGCCACCCCTAGAGTTTATTCTCTGTACTCAGGTAATAAAGGTGAGTGAATGCAGCTATGTTCCTACCTAGACACACACCGCTCGCCTCTCCACCTTCAGCATGTGCCAATCACTGACAGCAGCACACCCGGGCAATCAGAGCTCACTAGGGGAAAGTGAGGACTGCAGATTCTGGAGGTCAAAGTAAACACTGTGATGCTGGAAAAGCACAGCGGGTCAGGCAGCAGCTGAGGAGCAGGAAAGCTCATTCTTAATAACAGTATGTTCCATCTCACTCTCTCTCTCTCTCACGCACGTACACACACACATCTTTTACATAATTACAAACAGATATTATTGGAAAGACTCAGCAGACTTGACAACATCTGTTCAGAGAAAGCAAAGTTAATATTTCTGGTGCAGTGACCCTTGCAAATTGAGGGAGGGAAAATTACATCAGTATTCATCAGGAGCTAGGGAGTGTTAATTGGGAGGAGCTGTTATCAGGCAAGTCCACATTTGACATGTGGGAATTGTTAAAAGACCTGCCGGGAGGAGTTCAGGACCGGCATGTTCCAGTGAGGAGGAAGGACAAGGATGGCAAGGTAAGGGATCCTTGGATAGCAAGGGAGATTGTGAATTTAGTCATAAGGATAAACGAGGTACACATAAGGTTAGGAAGCTAAAATTGGACAGGATTCATGAGGATTATAAAGAAAACAGGAAGGAACTCAAGCAGAGAAATAGCAGAACAAGAAGAGGCCGTGAATTAACCTTGGCAATCAGGGTTAAAGAGAATTCCAAGGCATCCTATAGATACAATAAAAACAAGGGAATAACCAGGGAGAGGGTAGGATCACTCAGGGATAAAAGAGGAAACTTGTTCTTGTAGGCCGAGGATGTGGGTAAGATCCTAAATGTGTATTTTGTGTCAGTAATAACCTAGAAGAGGGACACGAGGATAGTGAGATTAGTGTGGAACATGCTAATACGCTGAGGCATTGTGAGATCAAGAAAGTAGAGGTGTTGGGTCTCTTGAAGAACATTAAAGTGTACAAGTCCCCAGGACCCGATGGTACTTACTCCCGGTTACTGAGAGAGGCAAGAGAGGAGACCAAGATCGTTGTATCCTCGCCAGCCACTGGAGAGGTCCCAGATGACTAACGAGTAGCTAATGTTGTTCCAATGTTCAAGAAGGGAAGCAGGGATAACCAGCAAACTATAGACTGATGAGTCTCATACGGCTGGTTGGGAAACTATAGGGGAGAATTCTTAGGGATAAGGTTTACACACATTTGGAAAGACATGGCCTAATTAACATGGCTTTGTGCAGGACAGGCCATGTCTTACTAACTTGATTGAACTTTTCGAGGAGATAATGAAGGTGATTGATGAGGGTAGAGCAGTGGATGTTGCCTCCATGGATTTTAGTAAGGTGCAGGAGAAAGTGATGACTGCAGATGCTGGAGATCAGAGTCAAAAAGTGTGGAACTGGAAAAGCACAGCAGGTCAGACAGCATCCAAGGAGCAGGCGAGCCGACGTTTCGAACATAACCTCTTCATTAGGAATGTGAGCTTATGTTTGAAACGTTAGTTCTCCTGCACCACAGTTTTGATTTTCAACAAGGTCTCTTGTGGTAGGTTCATCCAGAAGATTAAGATGCATGGGACCCACTGGCTAGGCCAATTGGTTTCAGGATTGGCTTGGCCATAGAAGACAGAGGATAATGGCACATTAGATGCTTTTCAATTAGAGGTTTGTGACTAGTGATGTTCCGCAGGGATCCGTACTGGGACCTCTGCTGTTTGTTAAAAATACAAATGACTTGAATGAAAATATGGATGGGTGGGTTAGTAAGTTTGCAGACAATATAAAGATATTGGAGGAGTTGTGGATAGTATAGAAGGTTATCAAGAGATACAGCTGGATATAGATCGATTGCTGATATGGGCGGAGAAATGGCAGATGGAGTTTAATCTGGGTAAGAGTGAGGTGCTGCACTTTGCAAGATTAAATGTTAAGGAAAAGTATACAGTTAATGGCAGGACCCTGAACAGCATTGATATACAGAGGGATCTTGGGGTTCATGTCCATAGCTCCCTGAAAGTGGCCACACACGTACTTAGGCTGGTAAAGAAGGTGTATGGGCATGCTTGCCTTTACTGGTCAGAGAATTGAGTACAAGAGTTAGGACATCATTTTGCAGCTTTATAAGATGTTGGTTAGGCCACACTTAGAGTATTGCATTCTAGTCTGGTCACCACATACAGGAAGGATGGGGAGGTTTTGGAGAGGTTGCAGAAGAGGTTTACCAGGGTGCTGCCTGGATTAGAGGGTATGAGCTAGAAGGAGAGGCTAGAAAAATGCAGGTTGTTTTTTCTGGAGCATCAAAGGCTGAGGGGAGACTTGATAGAAGTCTCTACAATTATGAGATTCATAGATAGGGTTGACAGTCAGAACCTTTTTCCGAGAGTTGAAATGTGTAAAACTAGGGAGCATGCATTTAAGGTGAGAGGGGGAAAGTACAAAGGAGATGTGAGGGGTAAGTTCTTTTTACCCAGGGAGTGGCAGGAGCCTGGAACACGGTGCGAGGGGGTGGTGGTGGAGGCAGATACAATAGGGACGTTTAAGGGACTTTTAGATAAGCTCATGAATATGCAAGGAATGGAGGGATATGGACCAAAGTCAGGCAGAAAGGATTAGTTTCCTTTGGTGTCATGTTCAGCACCACATTATGGACTGAAGGGCCATTCCTATGCTGTAGAGTTTGATATTTTATGTTCTATGGAAGCTTGAGTAGCTGGTATTGGGGAGGGTTAGCAACTAGCAATGGGTTGTGTGTGGTAGAAGTCCATGTGATAACAAGGCCTGGTGTGTGGAAGGGGGCAAGGACTTGGGAGACTTCAGGCCCTAAAGTTATTGAACTCGATATTGAGTCCAGAGAGCTGCAGGGTTCCCAAGTAGAAAATGAGGTCATGTTCTTCCAGCTTGGACTGAGCTTCACTGGCGGACAGCAGTAAGCCTAAGATAGAGAAGTTGACCCGGGATGTTAAAGTGGCAGATAACTGGAAGCTCAGGGTCTTTTTTTGAGGGCACAATGTAGATGTTCTGCAAATCAGTTACCCAGTCTCTGCTTCGTTTCGCCTAGGTAGAGGAAATCATATTGTGATCAGCGAATGCAGTAGGGCCCTTGGATAGTGAGGAGGGGGGAGGGAAATGAGCAGGTGTTACACCTTCGGCAGTTACATAGGAAGGTGCCGTGGGGCTGTGTGTATGTGGGGAAGGTGTTGGGAGTGACGGAAGAGTGGACCAATGTGTC
>NW_025210923.1:0-3522 GCF_004010195.1 Chiloscyllium plagiosum
CCTCAAGTGAAGATCTGGACTTGGGCGGGGTGGGGGTCTCTCTGTTCTGCGATCGGTCAATAAACACTATTATCACGGCCAGGCACAGGTTGTCCAGCAACATGGAGGTTACACACTTCTGTGTCCCTAGGTGAAACTGCTGCACATAGCTTAAGACAAAGACATTTTTATATCTTTTTTGAAAAGAAGTACAACCATGGTTACAGAGCAGGTTCAAACAGTTACCAATCAAATTTAATAAAATGACATAATTGACAGGAACTTAACCCAATGATATTTCCAGGGAACCAACTTTGTTTTACACATCCCAAGCTTTTTTATCTCCCTTTGCACCTGCACTTGCAAAGTCAGTTAGGATGGCTAGTAGTGTCTTATCTAGTCTGCAAAGGAAGCATTGTCTGCTAATCCTTGTTTCAGTACTCTATGGTTAATTCAAGAATGCAGCTTTTAGCAGGGTTAAAAGCCATTTTAAGCAGAATTGTGAATTTGCAGCCTAGAAGCCATTTTGTCATGTTACTTGCATTAAGAAACCATCCTGTTGTTAGTAAGAGCATGTGTTAAATGCTTGTTCCTGACAACAGCCTGTATTCAGAGTTGAGATCCTCACAAGATCATTGGTTCCAGTCCTGCCCAGGTGTAGACTGTCCGATTTGTAATAGTCCCACCTCCCCCTGAACCGGTCCCAATCTCCCAAAAATCTGAACCCCTCCCTCCTGCACCATCTCTCAATCCACTCATTCATCCTTCTGAGCGCTTGGCACTTGAAGCAATCCTGAGATAACTACCTCTGAGGTTCTACTTTTTAACGACTCCTAACTTCCTAAATTCTGCTTGTCGGACCTCATCCCATTTATACCTATATCTTTGGTGCCTAAATGCACTATGACCGCTGGCTGTTTGCCCTCCCCCTTCAGAATGTCCTGCGGTCAATCTGAGGCATTGACCCGTGCACGTGGAAAGCAACATATCATTTATGGATCTCACAGGTTACTAATGCTACATTTCCAAGTACTTACAATACATTGAATTCCAAATAGAATGGCTCTTGCTAGTAAAAAAGAAAATAGGTTTCACTTCCATTGCTAGACTCTCCCTGGCATCAGTGGTTACACCCTGACTACCCAATGAGATTCACCAACAGTAAAAGCTTCTACTCATTCTGTATTCAGGTGATTGGTGACCAAAAGAACTTTCTACTTGTATGCATTAATTTTTCTGGCAACTTATATGACTCCTTTATTCCTCTGGTTGTCCAAGTTTTTAGATTAGATTAGATTACATTACAGTGTGGAAACAGGCCCTTCGGCCCAACAAGTCCACACCGACCCGCCGAAGCGCAACCCACCCATACCCCTATATTTACCCATTACTTAACTCTACGGGCAATTTAACATGGTCAATTCACCTGACCTGCACATCTTTGGATTGTGGGAGGAAACCGGAGCACCTGGAGGAAACCCACGCAGACACGGGGAGAACGTGCAAACTCCACACAGTCAGTCGCCTGAGATTGTAGTGTACTGAATTAGAATTGTTAGCAGAGAAGCACCTAGTGTGCAATTGTTTCACGTCTTCAGTGCACTGATGCATTTTTAATGGGATTTCCTGGTGCGATGGTAATTCAAATCATGTGTTTTAAAGAAATGTGACAGCGCATATTATTCAATGGAAACTTTAAAGTCAGAAGGCCTAGTTAAAGTTATTCAGATCTTAATTTTTGATTTGCAGTTCAGAATTTACAATGCAATGTCATGTCTTAGAACTAAGATCAGTTGGCTTACAGGTGTTCTGATTTGTCTGAAAATGCCTTTTGGATATGAGGGGAGTTTCTGGATAGCCCAAATTATCAATTCAATTTCAATGCAGGTTGATACGTGACACCTGAATTGGAGTACACATATGATCAGTTTAATGGTTTTTGCATTTCATTGTGTATTGGAAAGTAAACAATAGAACTGTAGCTTGAAGTTTTTAATCAATGTACATAGTGGCTAGAAAATTTGTATTCACAAGAACATTAATATTTTAGGAGAGTCCCTATAGTTTGTTTTATTTCAATCATTCCATAATTATTCTTTTATCCTAGCACCGTTCTAAGTGACCCACAATGATACCATCCTTTTGACATTGTTTTTAAAAATCCCTTCCTTGCTAGCTTGGTTGGGTGAGCTGGCAAGCTACATGTGTGAAATTGGTGCCCTGCCCCAACCCCACAGTCCCTTTGTGAGTATGTCAGCTTGAATTCATAACAGGAGGAGGGTCATTTCCATGATTTTCAAAGGCAAAGTTGAGGGGATGGTTTCAAACATTGATGCCACACTCTCCAGTTGGAGACACTTGCCTCAAACAGTTGAGGTAGTTAATTAATATGCTAAAAATAGGAGCTACTGATGTAAATCACTGCCTGTTGAACAACAAAGAGGGGACATGTGGAGCTTTGATAGCCAAGTTTATGGTGCTTCTTACAGAGGAAAAGAAGAGGGGAGATAGAAGCTTTGCAAGTCTTTTGCAACCTAGGCATTAGTCACTCTGGGCCTCCAGCCATTTGCTAGCTGTCTCATTTGCATTGTGGGTGACATTAAAGGAATTTACAAGGTTATTGGGCAGTAAAATATGTTCATGTGACCATATGTAGGAGCAGACCTACAGCAATGTTGGTTGGCAGGGACACTGGCTTTTTATTCAGTCATTCATGATCAGTATATTTCTGTGATATCATTTCATTGAAAAGTGGGCCATAATTTTATAATAATTGAGTTGTTTTTGGATCATTCTGTTCATATGTAGTTTAATATTTGTGGTGGGAGTGCTGTGTTCTGGAAATTTAGTGTAAAAATTACTATTTGAGAACATATCCAGTTTTTAAACTTACTTTACTGTGCCTGTCCCCACAGATTTTAAGTTTGCCATGTATCCGCCATCAATGATAGCGACTGGAAGTGTTGGGGCAGCAATATGTGGACTTCAGCTGGATGTTGGTGATAGTTCACTTTCAAGTTATAACCTGACAGATCACCTGGCCAAGATCATACACACAGATGTGGTGAGTATCCTGTTACACTAGTGAGAAAACACTCACAGGTGATTGGCAACTAATATCTTGTCTGTAAAGTATTTTCAATCTTAGTTGCAAATCCTTCTAGAGTTAATTTGCTCTCGGTGCAACTAATGTATACTAATGTTTTAGGGTATTGTTCGATTTAAACTCTTTGGGAAGATTTCTTTAAATGACTAAAGCTTTAGGAAAGTGAGATAGAAGTATAGATGTGAACTTTAGATTAGATTAGATTCCCTACAGTGTAGAAACAGGCCCTTCGGCCCAACAAGTCCACATCGACCCTCCGAAGAGCAACCGACCTAGACCCATTCCCCTACATTCACCTCTGACTAATGCACCTAACAGTATGGGCAATTTAGCATGGCCAATTCACCTAACATGCACATCTTTGGACTGTGGGAGGAAACCAGAGCACCCTGAGGAAACCCACGCAGACACTGGGAGAAAGTGCAAACTCCACACAG
>NW_025210923.1:19394-21000 GCF_004010195.1 Chiloscyllium plagiosum
TGTTTGGTCTGCTTGTCGTGGTTTGTTCTTGAGGAATCTGCGCACTGTATTTTTTGAGTATCCATTTTTCTTGAATACATTGTATAGGTGACTACTAAGACCCCTCGCAATCCTAGTAGCACATAAACCCACCAACACTCTCCAACAAAAACTAACAAACTTAAAAGACCCAGTATAACCCATGGACAAAACCAATGTCGTCTACAAAATTCCATGCAAGGACTGCCACAAACACTACGTAGGACAAACAGGAAGAAAGTTAGCTACCAGGATACATGAACACCAGCTAGCCACAAAAAGACATGATCCTCTCTCCCTCCTAGCCCTACACACGGATGAAAAAAACCACCATTTCGACTGGGACAACACATCTATCCTGGGACAGGCTAAGCAAAGACATGCCAGAGAATTCCTAGAGGCCTGGCACTCCAACCACAATGCCATAAACAAACACATAGATCTAGATACCATCTATCAACCCCTCAAAAAACGAACAGGAAATGACATCACCACAAACCCCAGGAACCAGGTAATGATGCCAGGTAATGATGCCAGGTGATGATGCCAGGTGGTGATGCCAGGTAATGAAACGTCTGGATATCAAACCTATAGCTCAGAGAGCAAACCTACACCCTAAACCTCAACCTGAGCTACAAACCTTCACAAACCTTGTAAAAATCATGCCTTAACTTCAACTCTACATTACTTTTTGACTTTTATGTTGTTATAAAAACATTAATTATTTCCTTTTGCATTATCCTCTAGCCTGCTTTCATATTCACTCTTATCCATTTCAATCTTTTTCAAACTCAGGATTTGCTACATTGCTCATGATTATCTTTCAAATAGTTAGTTTCCACAGTCATTTGGTTGAAGAAATGTGGAAGTGTGTTTGGTGCACAGCCAGCTGGCACATGCCAAGGTGTCAGATTAATATCACACTATGTGGTTCACAAAGTCACCACCAGCCCCTGGACAAGCAGCTTGTCTGTGTTATATGTGCAGAGGAGCTTGTCAAGTATGGGAGTACTGCTAAGTTGGGGCTGATATGTCAACACACTAACAGCATGGTGTGGCAATGGCAAGGCATGTAGGTAGGCACTAAGGGACCAAGTACCAAAACAGCAAGCAAAAAAATCCAAGCTGCAGCCTGGTCCAATCCATGTGCTGTTTCCTGTCCCTACATATAAAGTAACCTTGTAACAGCCTTTCATTGCAAGTACGTGTGTTCCAAATGACCTGCAAGTAGATCGGAGAGATGCCATGAAGATTGTGAGAGATTGACAAATGTTGAATGCCAACATCTGTGGAGGGAGGGTGAATGTGGCTGGTGGCTATGGTTCACTGCACTGAGATGCTGTTTGGTGCTGAGTAACTTGGAGGCTCCTCTCAGCCAGCTGAAGTCACAAGGTACCCGCTCTGACTTTCATGTTGAGAACTCTTGATGTTGAGGATGTTCAGCACATTTGGTAAGGCACGGAGCTGGCATCAGTAAGGTGTTTAGCAAGATCTCGCCCCCCACCCCCCCTACCACCTTGATGGACAACTTACCACTGCCTAGCAAGAGCCTGACCTTGCCACTCGTCAGGTGTATACAAAAATGCAG
>NW_025210924.1:0-447 GCF_004010195.1 Chiloscyllium plagiosum
GTTGCTGTGTTGAATATCAAGTTGTCTTTGCAAGAACTGCATCTAGTATAGGGGTCCCCAACTTGCAAATTCTATTCTCTTCAGGTGTCCAATATATGAATGTTTCCCTACACTTAGGAATGGCTATTTTATATCCTCTTGCATTGTGTTCTGACTTGCAAACGGACCAGAGAATGGAACCTGTACACAGCCCAGGGACTGCTTGCACTGGCCAATGTCTGGGATTATTTCTTTATTAGGTCCTACCACAGTATTGGAGTATTTCAAACCGGTCTGGTCATATCTGTTGAGGGCTAGAAACATGTTGGGAGACCACGATTGGTTTTCTTGGGGTGGCACGGTGGGTCAGTGGTTGGCATTGCAGCCTCACAGCGCCGGGGAACTGAGTTCAATTCCCATCTTAGGCAACTGTCTGTGTGGAGTTTTCACATTCTCCCCATGTCTGTG
>NW_025210924.1:17783-21000 GCF_004010195.1 Chiloscyllium plagiosum
TTTTTTTTCACCCCTTCCTTCAGATCTCACCCCCTGCTCTCTCTCTCTCACTCTGTTGACGTTCCTGTTAGAACCCTGTTTAAGGATAGTTCTTCAGTTTATGGCTTTGTTCCTGTTGGAATCCAGCTCACAGGGTCTTGGGTCTTGGTTCCCAGTGGGGTCATGATGAGATGTTGCTCTCTGTACCTCCCAGGCTGGCGTGGAGCCTGAGACTTATTACTGACGGTGCTGGGCTTCATTTTAAATCCTCGCTGTTTTATTTTGGCCAGTGCTTGTGGCTCTAATTAACAGCCCCCTGAAGTCTGGGTGCTTTTTTAAAAAAAAAATGAAACCATGGTCTGTCTGAGACTTTAAAATGGCAGTCACACCAGGACGACACTGATGTCACCTTGCGAAACTCCCTAATTACTGCACCTCGAATAAGCTTAGAATCTGTCTCACAATCTCATCAATCTTTCTGGCTTGGCTGTTCGCCAAAACATTTGGAAAAATAAATTGAGAGGGAGCTTGACTGAATTTTCAGCTCTCGATGTCATTCCAGGATTTTACGTGAGGTGGCAGTGAGATCCGGGGGAACTCTGCGAGAAATAGCCCCAGGATTCTTCAGCAAGATTCTGGTATTTGTCGAAAGTTGGAGCTAAACCAGATTTAGCTTCCCGTTATTTAAATAAATGGCAGTGTTGTTGGACGTGGGGATTCTGTCAGCCTATACTGTGCGATCCCACTTATTTATCTATTGCTATAATGAGGGAAGGCTTGAGCTTTCAGACCTTATCCATATACCAGAGATGGCCTCTGGTGCAGTCACATTTGCTTCTCTCTCTGGGAAACCGAGGCTGCCTGGAGAACGAAAAGAGCTTTAACAGGATACGCCTGGGTTGGAGTGTTTCACTTATAAAGAGAGATTGTCGGGACTAGAGTTGTAATCCTTAAAGCCGAGGGCACGTGTTTGAAACAAACAAAATTGAGAGATGTAGAATAGGAAGGAACTTTTCCCTTCACAGGGAAATCAATAACAACAGGGCATCCTTCCTGCCCAGGGGCAGCAAGCCTAGTGGAGATGTGAGGAAAGAGTTTTCACCCAGAGGGTGATGGGAATCTGGAACTCGCTGCCTATAAGGTGGGAGAGGCCTAAACCCTCAGAACATTGAAGAAGGATTTAGATATCCCCTAGCGATGTCAAAGCTTACAAGGCAATGGACCAAGTGCTGGAAAATGGGATTAGAATGGTTAGCGGGTTGTTTTGATGAGCACAAACACGATGGGCAGAAGGGTCTTTCTCTGTGCTGTTAATCTCTGAGTCTGACAAAGCACCTTTTGGATCTCAGCTGGATAGCAAATCAGTCTGAGTGCTTCAGGATAGCTTGCACAACAGCCTGCACACTTTCACACACAGTGAAAACCTTTCGCATTATTCTTCAGCCACCACGTCACGTTTATACCATTGCAGTCACCGATACTGCACTGTACAGGGATATCCCCGACTGTAATCACCAATACTACGCTGTACAGGGAAGTCCCTGCGCTGTAATCACCAATACTACACTGTACAGGGATGTCCCCGCGCTGTAATCACCAATACTGCACTGTACAGGAAAGTCCCTGCGCTGTAATCACCAATACTACGCTGTACAGGGATGTCCCCGCGCTGTAATCACCAATACTGCACTGTACAGGGATGTCCCTGCGCTGTAATCACCAATACTACACTGTACAGGGATGTCCCCGCGCTGTAATCACCAATACTACGCTGTACAGGGAAGTCCCTGCGCTGTAATCACCAATACTACACTGTACAGGGAAGTCCCCGCGCTGTAATCACCAATACTACACTGTACAGGGATGTCCCCGCACTGTAATCACCAATACTGCACTGTACAGGGATATCACCAATACTGCACTGTACAGGGATATCACCAATACTGCACTGTACAGGGATATCCCCACACTGTAATCACCAATACTGCACTGTATAGGGATATCCCCACACTGTAATCACCAATACTGCACTGTACAGGGAGGTCCCTGCGCTGTAATCACCAATACTGCACTGTACAGGGATATCACCGATACTGCACTGTACAGGGATATCCCCGCACTGTAATCAGCAATACTGCACTGTATAGGGAAGTCCCTGCGCTATAATCACCAATACTGCACTGTACAGGGATATCACCGATACTGCACTGTACAGGGATATCCCCGCACTGTAATCAGCAATACTGCACTGTACAGGGAGGTCCCCGCGCTGTAATCACCAATACTGCACTATACAGGGATATCCCCGCACTGTAATCACCGATACTGCACTGTACAGGGAGGTCCCTGCGCTGTAATCACCAATACTGCACTGTACAGGGATATCCCCACACTGTAATCACCAATACTGCACTGTACAGGGATGTCCCCGCGCTGTAATCACCGATACCGCACTGTACAGGGATATCCCCGCACTGTAATCACCAATACTGCACTGTACAGGGATATCCCTGAGCTGTAATCACCAATACTGCACTGTACAGGGATGTCCCCGCGCTGTAATCACTGATACTGCACTGTACAGGGATATCCCCGCGCTGTAATCACCAATACTGCACTGTACCGGGATATCCCCGCACTGTAATCACCGATACTGCACTGTACAGGGATATCCCTGCACTGTAATCACCGATACTGCACTGTACAGGGATATCCCTGCGCTGTAATCACCAATACTGCGCTGTAATCACCGATACTGCACTGTACAGGGATATCCCCGCACTGTAATCACCGATACTGCACTGTACAGGGATATCCCTGCGCTGTAATCACAGATACCGCACTGTACCGGGATATCCCCGCACTGTAATCACCGATACCGCACTGTACAGGATAGCCCCGTAATAATCACCGATACTGCACTGAACAGGGAGGTCCCTGCGCTGTAATCACCAATACTGCACTGTACAGGGATATCCCCGCACTGTAATCACCGATACTGCACTGTACAGGGATATCCCCGCACTGTAATCACCGATACTGCACTGTACAGGGATATCCCTGCACTGTAATCACCGATACTGCACTGTACAGGGATATCCCCGCACTGTAATCACCGATACTGCACTGTACCGGGATATCCCCGCGCTGTAATCACCGATACTGCACTGTACCGGGATATCCCCGCGCTGTAATCACCGATACCGCACTGCACCGGGATATCCCCGCACTGTAATCA
>NW_025210925.1:0-11051 GCF_004010195.1 Chiloscyllium plagiosum
CTGTACTGCGCTGTATTTTTCTATTTTCTATGTTCTATGTTCTATTTCTTCTTTAAGATACGGCCCTCAGAAATACATTCTGATTCCTTTTCTGAGTATGCATCAACATGGAGACCTATCATCGTCTTCTCTTTCTTTTGCAATTCCCTTTGCCTTTCAGGACTAAAAACTTCTGTTTGACCCTCGGCCTGTTCAGGTTTGTCGTGCAACATTATGTGAAACATGACTTCCGTTAACTGAATTTCAATTCCTTCGTCTTTCTCTTTTTTAGAAACCTACTTATTTTTTAAAAAAGTAATTGACAGGACATAGGCATTACTGTCTCAGCAAGTATTTATTCCTCATCTCGAGATGCTTTTGAGAAGATGATGACGAGCTGCCGTTTTGAACCATTTGCTGTCAATTTGACACAGATAGACTTACAATGTCGTGAGGGAAAGAGATTCCGCATTTTGACTCAGCCAATCTCTATCTCTGATTCTTCAAATCCTGGTTAATTTATTCACAATCCACATATAATTTTGAGATATCAGTCTGCAACTCTTCAAAATTTCGCATGCTGTAACAATGAACAAGTAAAGATTAGAAATTCAGAACAGACAATTCAGTTTGTCTGGAATAACTTATTTCGCTGTTTTTCCCAAACCTGTCATGCTTCACTTCACTCACTGTTCCCCACCATTCTAACTGTGCTGCCCCCCAATGTACACCATTGCCATTCTCATGGAGTTGCTAATATACAGAAACATCCCTCCACTTACCGTCCTGGTTAGACTCTGTACCAGTTCTGCTTTCAATTCTCTGCCCTTAATTTGTTAAAAGTTAGCAATGTAACATCAGAATGAAACAAAAGAAATAATGTCAGATCCTTCTTTACTTTCCATTGGTCAAATCACAGTATAATGATAATTTGGGGATGGAACTTGATCTCACGAGGTGCTGGTGACACTGCCTCCGGGACAGAACAATGGAAGTAGTGAATTAGAGTCTGGAGTGTAATCCGCCCCAGCTCCGCCCTCACACAAACACCGAACTCCATCCCCATTCTGGACATGCACAGTGCCAGATTTCCGGCACAAGTGTGGTCTCTGGCCAAGGGATTGTGGGAGTTGTAAGATTTAGTGAAGCCACTGGTGTCCTGTGTGTCTGGGAAATGTATGAAAAGTGTGGGCATATTGGGTGTTGGGGACCCCTTCAGACACACAGGACATTTGGGCTGTTATTGTATTTTCCAAAGATATCCGCTTAAAGACTCTATTTCTGACATAAAGAATATAGGTTCAGCCAATTGGGATTGGAGATAAATAATGGCTAGCATATTTTAAGCAGAGCTGTCTCAGTGGTTAGCACTGCTTCCTCACAGCATCAGGGACCTGCCTTTGATTCCAGCTTTGGACGACTGCCTGCGTGGAGTGTACACATTCTCCCCGTGTCTGCGTGGCATTCATGTGGCGCTCCCGTTTCCTCCCACAGTCCAAGAATGAGCAGATTATGTGGATTGTCAATGCTAACAATGTCCACAGTGTCCATGCTTGTGCAGGTCAGGCCATTAGCTATAGAAAATGCAAGGATACAGGCAATGAGTGGGTCTGAATGGGATGAACTTCACAGGGTTGTTGTGCACTCTTTGGATGAATAGCCTGTTTCTGCACGCTTGGGATTCCCTTTTATTCTCATGAGGAAGACTGTACTTGTCTTAATGTGTTGTGCATCTGTGCAATTCACTATTCAATGCAAGGACAATGAGAGTGCTAAGAAGTGCCAGGAGTGGACATGCGAATTTGGTGGTGGATGGGATCAAGGGAAATGTTAGGGCCTTCTTTAGATGTATTAGGAATAAAAGAATGACGGGTGTAAGATTAGGGCTAATCAAAGATCGTCGTGGGAAGTTGTTTTTGGCATCTGAGGATATTGGAAAAGTGCTTAATGAATATTTTTCGTCGGTATTCACATTGGAAAAGGGCAATGTTAGTGACAATACAGAGACAAAGGTTACAAGATGAGATGAGATTGAGGTTGACAGGGAGGAGTTCAACAAGTTTGGCAGATCTGATTATAGATAATACCCTGAGCCGGACGGGATTTATCATCGTATTCACTAGGAGGCAGGGATGAGGTTGCAGAGCCTTTGGCTTTGATCTTGATGTCATCATTGTCGACAGGAGTAATGCCAGACGTCGAGAGGATAACAAATGTTTTTTGCCTTGTTGAAGAAGGGAGTAGGGAGAAATTGTTAATTACCGGCCAGTGTGCATTACTTGTTTGTGGGGACTGTCTTGGAAATGGTTATAAAAGATCGTGTTTATAATTATTTGGAAAGGAATAATTTGATTAGGGATAGTCAATACGATCTTGGAAAGGATAGGTCGTGCCTCACTAAGCTTATAGAGTTCTTCGAGAAGGCGACAAACAGGTCAATGAAGGTGAAGTGGTTGATGTGATGTATATGGACTCCAGCAAGGGTTTGATAAGCTTTTACACGATCGGCTACAGCACAAAATACGGAGTTTCGGAACTGAAGGTGATTTATCGGTTCAGATGAAAAGTTGAAAAGCTGAAAGCAGACACAGGTTAGTGGTTGATGGGAAATATTCATCCTGGAGCACAGTTACCAGTGGTGCGTCGTAAGGATCTCTTTTGGTGCCACTGCTTTTGTTTACATTTTTAGGAATGAGCTGGATGTGTGCTAAGAAGGATAGGTTAGTAAATGTTTCGGCTGACACTAACGTAGGCAGCGTTACGGATAGTACCAAAGGATGTTGTGGGATATAGAGGGTCATAGATAAGATCAGCTAGGAGAAACTGAGGGCTGCAGATGCTGGAGATCAGAGCTGAAAAATGTGTTGCTGGAAAAGTGCAAAGGTCAGGCAGCATCCAAGGAGCAGGAGAATCGACGTTTCGAGCAGACGTTTCCTGAAGAAGGGATTATGCCCGAAACGTCGATTCTCCTGCTCCTTGGATGCTGCCTGACCTGCTGCGCTTTTCCAGCAACACATTTTACAGTCATAGAAAGATGCAGAGCTTGACTGAGAGATGGAAAATAACGTTTAATTTGGAAACATGTGACGTGGATCACTTCAGAAGAAGTAATAGGGATGCAAAGTACTTTGTGAATGGTCACATTCTTGGCAGTACAGACGAACATATAGATCTCGGTGTCCTGGTGCATAAATCTCTGAACGTTGACTCCCATGTTGACAGGGTTTCTAAAAAGCCATGTGGTGTGCTGGCCTTTATTGGTAGGGGGATTGAGTTTAGGAGCCACGACGTCAAGCTTCAGCTGTACAAGACATTTGTAGGGCCGCACATGGAGTATTGTGGTCGCTGCATTTTAGGAAAGATGTGGAAGCTTTGGAAAGTGTTCGAAGGAGATTTACTGGGATGTTGCCCGGTATGGAAGGAAGGTCTTACGAGGAAAGGTTGAGGGAACTGAGGCTGTATTCGTTGAAGAGAAGAAGGTTGAGAAGTGACTTAATTGAGACGGACAAGATAATCAGAGGGTTAGATATGGTGGACAGGGAGAGACATTTTCCTCAAATAGTAAATGCTAACATGAGGGGACAAGCGGGTAATAGATTTAGTACACATGTTAGAGGTAGTTTCATCAATCAGAGAGTGGTAGGGACGTGGAACGGCCTGCCTACAAGAGTAGTAGTCTCGCCGACCTTAAGGGCATTTAAATTGGCCTGTGCCTAATAATGGAATGGTGTAGGTTAGATGGGCATCAGATTATTTTCACAGTTCGTCGCAACGTCGACGGCCGAAGGGCCTGTACCACGCTGTAAAGTTCTATGTCCTATGTTCTATGAGCAAAGTTGATGAACAAATACAGTTGATTAATTTCCAATGAGTTGAAGGGTGAGAGAGAGCAGGCGGTAAAAACCAGTTGAAGTGGAGTTGGCAATCTTCATCATATTAAATGGTGGAACAGCCTGAAAGATCTCATAAAAGAGCTGGGACAAGTAAGGTTGAATTTACAACATAGATGGAAAGCGAGAACATTAAACCCAGTTTCAAGATCCTGTGCTTAAACAAAGGAAACTACATTAGGATGAGAAGTTGGCTAATATAGACTGGAAGCAAATACCCACAGTGCGACAGATGTCGAACAATGGCAGCATGTCAAAGCAATTTTTCAAAGTGCTCAGCAAAATTATTTATCACTGAAAAGGCAGGACTATGGGAAAAGGGTTAATCTGCCATGGGTGTCTGAGAAAGTAAAGGAGGCTATCAACTTGAAATAGAATGCAAACAAAATGGCAAAGACCAGCGAGAAACTTAGAGAATGGAAAATCTTTCAAGTTCAACAGAAAACCACAATGAAAGACAGAAAGAAAGACAGATAGCGGGAGTAAACAAGCTCAGAATTTAAGACAGCAAAAGTTTTTTTAACATATAAAATGAAAAGGAGTGGCGAAAGTGACTAAATGCTAGTCCTTTAGAGGATGAGAAGTGGAATTTAGTCATGCGATATGAGGAAATGGCCGAGGTATTTAACAGGTATTTTGTGTTGGTGAAGATGTCAGTGGATGTAAAGAAAACGGCAATAAAAGAACAAGTTTGATTGATTTAATCAAAGGAATAACAATGGAGTCTGGTGGGATCGGGGGGGTGGGGGTGGAAACGATTTATAGATAATCAGAGGGCCAGACGAGCAGTTTCCATTACGAGAGGGGAACCGATTGCATGAAAGGGCACATGACATCTTTAATTTTTGAAGCACTTAACTGGACAAGTCTTTCTGGTACCATCACCATAGAGATAATCCTGACTGACAGCCCCACTGAAATTGAAGTACTTGTCAGGTAGTTGAGTGAGTCAATAGTATATTGAAGGAAAATCTCTGCAGGTTAGGCATCATCCGAAGTGCAGGAAAGTCGACGTTTTATGCAAGAGCCGTGCATCAGGAGTAGTGAACCATGGGAAGAGAGTTTACACAAAGTGCTGAACGGGAGTCGACTTTTTAAGTACATTTATCATGAAGGTAATACTGATAGACAGCCTCCATTCAAAGCCACAAACCACAATGTTTCAGAGTGTGAGCCAAACATCCAACAGGCGGGCAGTTCCCTGATATGGCGTTGGAAGTTTTTGCCTGTGCACTATGCCGGTAACTGCCATGTCTCATCAATAAAGACTCAAAGAAAACCTCACATAGTTCTGTGCCTAGTGTTTCCTATCCAGCAGTGTTAAGGAAAAAGAATATACAGCAGTCGGTCTTCATAGTGAAAGATATGAATAACATGCTAGTCACTGAGAAGGAGACGAAGGGAGGTGAGGACTAGAAAACAACCATTATCACGAAAGAGGTAATGTTGGCTAAGCTAATGGAGCTAAAGGCAGACACGTCTTCTGGCCATGATGGAATATATCCCAGGTTAAGAAAGATATATTGGGAGAAACAGCTAATGCATTATGAGTCAATGTCCAAAGCAGAGATAGCCCCAATGGCGCAAACTGGTCCATACTGACCAACATGTCCATCCAATCTGCACAAAGCCCATATGCTTCTGAACCTTTCCTATGCATGTATATTTCCAAATGCCCTTTAAATTTTGCTAATATTCCAGCCTCAACTAGATTCACTGGCAGCTCATTCCATGTCCCTGCCACCCTGTGTATAAAACATTTCTCCATCAGATTGGCTTTCCTTCTTTCTCATCTAACCTTAAACTGATACCCTCTAGTCCTTTGATCCAGTGGGAAAAAAGACTTAGTGCATTCTCATTATCCATGCCTCTCGTGATCTACGACACATCATCAAAAGATACCCCCTCACCCTCCTCTGCTCTAAAGAAAAGTCGTTCTCACTTGTTCTCTCTATACTCAGATCGTAAGTCCTGACAACATCCTTGTAAATGTCTTCTGCAGTCTTTCCAGTTTAATAACGTTATTCAAGAGCAAGGTAACCAAAACTTATATCTACTACTTTGTGTGCGGCCTCACCCACGTCATGTATATCTGCAACATCACATCCCAATTTCTATATTCCCAAAGGAGAAATTGATGATGAATGCCAGTGTGCCTAAACAATTGTTCACTGCCATGTCTATTTGTGACTCCACTTTTCAACATGTGTGCGTCTGACCTGCAAGGTTCCACTACACTCCTTAAGGATGTACCTTTCCCGATGAAACTCATACTTTATTTGACTTTCCAAAATGCAAGAACTTACAATTATCTATACTAGACTCCTTTTCCCATTTTTTTGGCCAACTTTCCCGGTTGATCAAGATCCTGCTAGCGTCTCTGACAACATTCCTGACTAGCCATGCAACCTCCTATTTTAGTGTAATCACAATTTTTCTTATTATGCCTTGTACATTTGCATCCAAATTATTGAGGTCGATAGCGATCGGCCCAGTACCGACCTCTGCTGCACTCCACTAGTCGCAGGCCTCCAAATGACAAGTATCCTTCCCAATACATTCTACATTCTACAATCAAGCCAATTATGCATCCAATTTGCCTGTTTCCCCAGGATTCCATACAATTTAACCTACTAGAGTAGCCTATAATGTAGAATCTTATCAAAGGCGTTACTGAACTCCATATACACCACGTCTACTGCCCTGTTTTCGTCAACCTTCCTGGTTATTTCATCAACAATTTCTAACAAATCTGTCAGCCATGATCTCCCCCACACAAAACTATGCTGACTACTCTTGTTCAAACCTTGCCTTTCCAAATGCATGTACATATTAACTCGCAGAATTTTATCATGCAACTTACCAATACAGATGTTAGGCTTACTGGTCTATAGTTCCCAGTTTTTTCTTTGCAGCCCTTCTTGAATAGTATTAATTACCCCCCAGTCTTCGTGGACATCATCTGTGCCTAAGGCAAGAGTCCCCGCAAATTTTTATCCAGGCTTTTCCAGTTTTCTTGGATCTGTTTGGTGAGGACCGGAAATATATCAATCTTCATTCATTCTAATTCGTCCCACACCTCCAATATGTGATATGGCTAAAGGATCGGAAAAATGTATTTCCAGTTACGATGGATAATTGAAACGTACATTGCAGTCATCACAAATCTAGCATTTCACAACATCGCTGGAACCAATTTGACAACAGCAATGGATGACAAACCATAATCGATAAGTAACTCCTTTACAACAATCCAATTTTCATGGTAAGGTTATCCTTGTGTCTTTCTGGTTGAATGGTCAATTGAAAACTTGTCCTCAAACAAAACAAATCTTTGTTTCAATTGCCCTTGGGAAATGTGTTATATTTTTCAGACTTTTAAAAGCAATGAAACGTATTTCCACAGTCATCGCGCTAACACACACTTGTGTGTGTCTCAGTACTTTTTCCAGTCACACTGATATTCCAAATATTTATCCACAGACGAAATGCACATCTTTCCTTCCGTATGAAACGTTCAATGTTATTCACGTAATCACAGATGAAGTAACTATCAGGTCTGAACATGAAGTTTGCTTTGAATTGCTCAACCGCAAGCCCACGCCTTCAATACCCTACAACAGAGACAACAAGTCACTGCTGTTAATATAGGATAATACAAATTCATGAGACAATTTGACTATTAAATTGTAGTTTTCTTTGCTTGTTCCCCAAAAATAATGAAAAAAATTCTCACATAATTTCCTCTTCCTTAAACTTAAGTCGAACTTAATCAAACCCGTTGGCATCTTGGTAACCCACAAACGCACCAACACACTAAATCAGCAGCTAATGAACTTGAAAGGCACTAACAGGCAACAAGCAAAACTAATGTAATTTTAAAAATACCGCGCAAGAACTGTAACAAACATTACATTGGCTAAACAGGCTGCAAGTTCGCCACCAGGACATATGAACACCAACTAGCCACAAGGCAACAGGACACTTTCTCACTAGTAGCCTTATAAAAAGATAAGGGAGGATACCTTTTCGACGGGGACATCACATCCATCTTAGGAAAAGCCAAACAGTGATACACACGAGAATTCTTGGAAGCATGGCATTCCAACCGGAACCCTATCAACAAACACATCGAGTTAGATTCCATCTACTACCTCTTGAGAAAAAGAACAGGAAATAATATCACCACAATAAATGACATCACCAAAGGAAATAACATCACCAACCAAAAGAAACCCAAACATCTGAGTTGAAAGCAGAAATCATGTACACTGCTTCGCCTGAGGCCCACTGAAGGTGTTACCTAGTAGCGTGACGTAACGTCTGGAAATGAATTTCTCAGCTCAGCGTGCAAACCTGCATCCATAATGTCACCACTTCTTTTCAAACTCCCAGTTTCTTCCCTCCGTCTCTTCTCTCTGGATTCAGTTCTCCAATTCCTATCTGCGGACTGAGAATCAAAGCATTGAGTATGATTCAGTGTTTTCGGTCTCCTGTGGTTCTTGGTGAATCCTTCCCCAACTCCCAATGTTACCTTCCTGGTCAGAACCTCATTGATTTACCTCCGATCTGGAAACTCTGAACTATTTTCCCCAACGCCATCCGCCAATGAGAGCAATCCTGCATACTCTGCTACATGCACACACTTGCCAAATCATATCTGGTCTAACTAAAATGAACCAAATTAGAACTTTGGCTGCAGACCCATCCTTGTTCATTTCCATAACAATACTGAATCTTCACAAAGTAATGTTGATAACTTTCTGCAAAATGCTCCTGCACTGATACTTCGAACAGTTGTCAATAGGACAGGATGGATTCTTACCTTTGCTGTCAGTCCCCATACGGAACATTATTAAGAGCCTTACTGGGGTCCGAAGAGATAACATCAAAATTACTGCCAACACTGACACACCTGGATACCTCATCCAAATGCTGATTCATGTCTGTCCTGTGTGAATTCCCCTTCCAGAAAATGCATGCTCACTGTTCTTTATTCATCCCTTCCTCTCTTCTCCAAGGTAGTCTCAATCTGCCCCTCAATTGGTTCCAGTCCAACCACCACCAAGTTGAGACGAACTGGTCTGCAATTTCTTGGTTTGTGTTTTGCTCCCTTCTTGAATAAAAGTTTCACTTTGACTTTCCTTCAGTCCTCTGACATCTTTCCTGTCGTCAAAAGGGAATTCAAAGGTTTTGCATGCGCCCCTGCTATTTCCTCCGAAGAGATCATCATCTTAACATTGCCATGTACATGTCACCTGTTGGTGGAGATCCATCTACATTTTAACCTGCTAGTATACTCAAAATCTTCGATGTTAATTTATTTACATTCTCTCACATGCTTTCTCATTGTTTTGTCTCTCTCCCGAGTGAACACTGAGCGAAGGCATTTGGTTATAACCTTACTTACTTCCTCATGATCCACACAGAATTTATCACTGTGGTCATTAATGGGTATTACTCATTCGCCACCTGTTATTCTTAAAATGAATCAAATTAGAACTTTGATTTGAAGCCCACCTTTGTCCTTTTCCATGACAATCCTGAAACCTTTCAAAAAAGAGTTTTGATAAATATCTGCAAAACGCCCTGCCCCACTGATACTTCCTCTGATACCTAAACATAAGCCCAGGACCACATATGCCCTTCCTTTTTGAGACTTCTGCATGCAGACTTCAAAAACTGCACTGAATCTATTTTAAATGACTCTCGAAACCTTTCAAATTATGGCATTCAATCAGTGTTGTGGAAGTTGACGTCCCAACTATCACAACCCTACGACTTTTCCAACTCCTTAAACTTTGCTTAAACATTCCTGAAAGGGGAGGATTGTTGGCAGTGTGGAGGAACAGAGGGATCTTGGTGTGCAGGCACAACAATCCCTGAAAATGGCCACCCAAGTGGACAGGGTTGTTAAGAAAGCATATGCTGTTTTGGCTTTCATTAACAGGGGGATTGTGTTCAAGAGTCGTGAGATCTTGTTGCAGCTCTATAAAACTTTGGTTAGACTGCACTTGGAATACTGCGTCCAGTTCTGATTGCCCTATTATAGGAAAGATGCGGATGCTTTGGAGAGGGTTCAGAGGAGGTTTACCAGGATGCTGCCTGAACTGGAGGGCTTATCTTATGAAGAGAGATTGACTGAGCTCGTACTTTTTTCATTGGAGAAATGGAGGAGGAGGGGGACCTAATTGAGATATACAAGATAATGAGGGGCATAGATAGAGTCGATAGCCAGAAAATATTCCCCAGCGCAGAAATGGCTAACACGAGGGGCCATAGTTTTAAGCTGGTTGGAGGAAAGTTCGAGGTGATGTCAGAGGCGGGTTCTTTACACAGAGAGTTTTGAGAGCATGGAATGCGTTGCCAGCAGCAGTTGAGGAAGCTAGGTCATTGGGGACATTTAAGAGACTGCTGGACATGCATATGGTCACAGAAGTTTGAGGGTGCATACATGAGGATCAATGGTTGGCACAACATCGTGGGCTGAAGGGCCTGTACTGTGCTGTACTGCTCTATGTTCTATGTTTGCATCCTTACTTGTTCTTCTATTTCATTCGGGATTCATGAAGGAGTTTCTGAAGATGCAATAAACTCCCTAAACATCATTATGACAGTTTCCTCCACTTTGGATCTTTCACTGTCTCACATGAAGACACTGGATCCTCGAGAATTGAACCTACAAATATGCCTCTCTCTCAAATATGTCTCAGTGAAAGCAATGTCATCATACTCCCAGTTCTTAATTTGTATCCTCAACTCAACTGATTTCGTCGGCAAACTCACAGCATTAGAATTAATGCTACTCAACCATGTTAAGCTGCCTTGTAATTTAACTGCTGAAAATATGTTGCTGGAAAAGCGCAGCAGGACAGGCAGCATCCAAGGAGCAGGAGAATGGACGTTTCGGGCATGAGCCCTTCTTCAGGAGCCATTCCTGAAGAAGGGCGCTAACCCGACACATTGATTCTCCTGCTCCTTGGATGCTGCCTGACCTGCTGCGCTTTTCCAGCAACACATTTTCAGCTCTGATCTCCAGCATCTGCAGACCTCATTTTCTCTAGTAAATTTGCAGACGACACTAAGGTCGGTGGAGTTGTGGATAGTGACGAAGGACATTGTAGCTTACAGAGAGACACAGATAAGCTGCAGAGCTGGGCTGAGATGTGGCAAATGGAGGTT
>NW_025210925.1:20615-21000 GCF_004010195.1 Chiloscyllium plagiosum
AGAAAAAGGGAGAGAGAGAGAGAGAGAGAGAGAGAGAGAGAGAGAGAGAGAGAGAGAGAGAGAGAGAGAGAGAGAGAGAATTTCTTGGAATCTACCTGAATGCGCTAATCAGTGGGAGAAAACATAAACCTTTGGCTTTTTTTGTAACTGTTGTCTAAAGTTTCAGAAGATGAAGCAGTATCAATGCGAACTTTATTTTTAAACGCCAAAGGTCTCCTATGAATTTTAAAAGATTATTTTTTTTTTAATTTCAAAAATATACTTTATTCTTAAAATAATTTGATGGTCTGTACAGTTGATCATGCCATACATACGTAAACATTTGCATACAGAGATCAGAATTTATCATTTGTATATACAGGTCTATACACTTATCAAATATATG
>NW_025210926.1:0-1299 GCF_004010195.1 Chiloscyllium plagiosum
GCCTGCATCTGGAGCTGCAGGAGATGCGGAGATATTAAACAAGTGTCTTACATCAGTATTTACTGTGGGGAGGACATGGAAGGTACAGAATGTAGGGAAATAGATGGTGTCAACTTGCAAAATGTCCATATTACAAAGGAGGAGGTCCTGGATGTTTTGAAATGCATAAAGGTGGATAAATCCCCAGGATCTTATCAGGTCATAGAGTCATAGAGATGTATAATATGAAAAAAAAAACCGTTTGGTCCAACCCGTCCATGCTGACTAGATGTCCCAATCCAATCTAGTACCACCTGCCAGCACCGGGCTCATATCCCTCCAAACCCTTCCTATTCATATACCCATACAAATGTCTTTTAAATATTGCAATTGTTCCAGCCTCCACCACTCCCGCGGGCAACTCATTCCATACACGTACCACCCTCTGTGTGAAAAAGTTGCCCCTTAGGTCTCTTTTATATCTTTCCCCTCTCACCCTAATCTATGCCCTCTAGTTCTGAACTCCCCGACACCAGGGAAAAGACTTTGTATATTTATCCTATCCAAGCCCATCATAATTTTATAAACCTCTATAAGGTCACCCCTCAGCCTCCGACGCTCCAGGTAAAACAGCCCCAGCCTGTTCAGCCCCTCCCTAAAGCTCAAATCCTCCCAACTCTGGCAACATCCTTTTAAATCTTTTCTGAACCCTTTCAAATTTCACAACATCTTTCCGATAGGAAGGAGACCAGAATTGCACGCAATATTACAACAGTGGCCTAACCAATGTCCTGTATAGCCGCAACATGACCTCCCAACTCTGATACTCAATACTCTGACCAATAAAGGAAAGCATACCAAACGCCTTCTTCAATATCCTATCTACTTGCATCTCCACTTTCAAGGAGCTATGAACCTGCACTCCAAGGTCTCTTTGTTCAGCAACACTCCCTAGGACCTTACCAGTCCCTCAGCAGGTGTACCCTAGAACTCTGTGGGAAGATAGGGAAGTGATTGCTGGGCCCCTTGCTGAAACATTTGTATCATCGATAGTCACAGGTGAGGTACCAGAAGACTGGAGGTTGGCTAACGTCATGCCACTATTTAAACAAAATGCTAAGGAAAAGCCAGGAAACTACAGACTGTTTCGCCTGACGTCACTGGTGGGCACGTTGAAGGAGGGAATCATGAGGGACACGATTTGCATGTGTTTAGAAAGTCAGTGTCTAATTAAAGATAATCAGCTTGCTTTGTGCGTGGGAAATCATGTCTCAAGAAATTGATTGTGGTTTTTGAAGAATTAACCAAAAGGATTGATGA
>NW_025210926.1:20033-21000 GCF_004010195.1 Chiloscyllium plagiosum
TCCCAATCCCCTGCCACATTAGTTTAAGCCCTCTCCAACAGCGTTCACACAAGCATTGATTCCAGTCCGGTCCAGGTTTGGACCGTCTAATTTGTAATCATCCCACCTGTCCCAGAATCGATCAGAATGTCCCAACAAACGGAAGCCCGCTCTCTTGCACCATCCCTAACACCACACATTCATCCTGCATGTCCTTCACTCCTATTGTATTTAGCACCGGGCACTGGTAGCAATCATCAGATTACTATTTCGGAGGTCTTAATTTTAGCTTGGTTCACACCTCTCTAAATTCTGATTGTAGGTGCTCCTCGTTTGTTTTTTTTTTCCGGAAATTCTGGCATTGGGTTCAGTGGGAAATCAGGCTAGTTAAAAGAGGACAAAGAAGGCAAATAATGTGAAGGAGATTCCAAAGAGAGCATGCAAATACATTAGGGCGAAAGACTAGACAGGGGCACAATAAGCCCCTTAAGGACCAATTAAGCCGTCTATTTGTTAAACCGCAGGAAACGAATTCTCCACATTGTACAACTATTTTACTGCATTATTTACTGTGAAGTACGAAATGTAAGTTAGTGAACTTTGTTAAATTAACAGGAATGTCTCGAAAAGCGTCCACATTCCGGAGGAGGACGTCCTGGAGACATTACAGGGCAGAAAAATAGATACATCTTCGGGTCTTGATCAGTTGTAACCCAGACGCTTGTGGGTAGCTCAGGAAAAGATTGCTGTATCCGTTGCTAAAATATTCGCAATATCGACAGTTCCGTGTGGGGTTCTGGAAGAATAGAGTACACGTAATGCTGTGCCTTTTTTTTTTAGAAATGTTGCAAGAAGAAGCTGGAAAATTCTAAACCTTTGAGCCTGACGTTAGTGGTGGATGGATTGTTGGAGGGGATACTGAAGGACAGCAAATCAATTCAGTTGGAATAGCAAGGACAGGTTAGATACTGTCAATAAGGCTTTGTGG
>NW_025210927.1:0-17146 GCF_004010195.1 Chiloscyllium plagiosum
TCAGATTCCAGCATCCGCAGTAATTTGCTTTTATATAGTCTGAACAAGATTAAAAATCACACAACACCAGGTTAACTGGGGTATAACTTTGTACACCCCGGTCCAACACCGGCATTTCCAAATCATGAACAAGATTCGGTTTCGTTAGAAAAATTAGATGAACACAGTGAAAATTAAACTTCTCATGAACACTGTCGACTTATGATTTGGAGATGCCGGTGTTGGACTGGGATGTACAAAGTTAAAAAATCACCCAACACCAGGTTATGGTCCAACAGGTTTAAATGGAAGCACTAGCTTTCGGAGCGACGCTCCTTCATCAGCCGGTCGCTCTGAAAGCTAGTGCTTCCATTTAAACCTGTTGGACTATAACCTGGTGTTGGGTGATCTTTAACTGCCGACTTAGACTCAGTCAACTATTTTCGCAACCTACCATAAAATAAACCGGTGACTGACTAACGACAACTGGTCACTCCCGCCGCCCCTGGATCCGGAGAGAGACGCTCCAGCTGCGCACGTGCCCAGAGCGGCCACGCTCCCGCCTCGCGCACCACGTGATACAAAAAAACAACCGTTATTTTCAAATCTGAGAGAGAGATAGAGGGTGAGAAAGCAAGAGGAAATAAAAGAGGAGAAACAATGAATAGAGTGTGGGAGATAGAAGAAAAAGGGGGTGTCAAGGAAGTGTTGGTCAGAGGGGTGCAGGGGGTTACAGGGTTGGGGGAGATGGGGTAGAGGGATGAAGCCAAAAGCATCCAGGAATCCCTGCTCCGTGCACTACCACTGCTGCAGCCAATGACCCACCGCCACCAAGAGTCCAAGCTCCAAACCTACCACAGCCAGGTAGGGCACTGCCACCCCAAATTCAACTTGAGCTATTTAAAGGGAAGACAGAAATGATCCCAGAATAGAGTACAGAATAAGAGGAGACAGTGGTATAAACACCATTGGCAGGTTGAAGAGCTATTCAACAGACCTTATTCCAGACATGCGATTTCTTCTTGCCCTGTACTATATTCACAATGAAGAACTGTTGTGCAAGCATTTTACTTCACATATTTCCCAGACACTGAGCATGAAAACATGATAGGTCTCTGATTCCAGGGATTGCCATAGTACTTCCCTACCTCACATTCCGTGTGTGTGATCTAGTGCTTCTTCTTAATGCAATAGCCATTTGGATGCAAAACTGGCTGAAAGGTAGAAGACAGAGGGTGGTGATGGAGGGTTGTTTTTCAGATTGGAGGCCTGTGGACCAGCGGAGTGCCACAAGGATTGGTGCTGGGTCCACTACTTTTTGTCATTTATATAAATGATTTGGATGTGAGCATAAGAGGTATAGCTAATAAGTTTGCAAATGACACCAAAATTGGAGGTGTAGTGGACAGCGAAGAAGGTTACCTCAGATTAAAATGGGATCTTGATCAGATGGGCCAATGGGCTGAGGAGAGGAAGATGGAGTTTAATTCAGATAAATGCAAGGTGCTGCATTTTGGGAAAGCAAATCTTAACAGGACTTATACACTTAATGGTAGGGTCCTAGGGAGTTTCTTACAAGAGGGGTCTTGCACCTGCTGCGCAACGCTTATTGCATATTTTCTATGCTCTGTCTGAGCACCCTCTATATATGAGTTGTAGAATTCTTTACATTTACCAACATGTGCTGAAAATCCCTGTAAGTTCCCCGGTGGCTCCAAAATCTCTCATGCTCCAAATGTATAATCCTGTTAAAAGTTGAGTCCCAGAGTTCAGTTTTCTTGCTGTCATAAGCTGCGACTATATGCAAAATTGGTGCTATCCTCCGCTTCTTGCTTATTTTGCTCAGTAGTTACCTGTATAAGGTCCCGAAGAGCTAAAAGCTGAATTGAAGAAAACTTGAAATGGCCATATCTCCAGGAATGATACCTGACTAACCTCCTATCCTGAGTTCCAGGCAATTTGCATTTCCATGGCAACTGCAATCAAGTTATGAACATGAGAAAAATATTCAAAACATAGCAACTGCCACATTATATTTAGCTTTACAGTCTTTTTTTGTTTCTCTTCATTATTAATAGCTTTAATTCAACCAATTTCTGGTTTTGTCAGTACTTAAAACCATTGTATGTGCTATATGTTGGCAACTAGCATCCCACTGATTCAATAATATATGGGTAACATTTGTCAATTTTTAGGATGATATTTGAATAATTTATAACTGGTTTATGATTTTTTAATGAAGTGTTTTTCAAGAAGGTTGGAGTTACTCAATTGTACTTCATGTATTCTCTGAGCTAATTCTGAAACTCCTGTCATCTTATAATTTCAATGCACAGAAGGTTACCTTTCAATAAACCTTCCCAAAATTGATGCAAGATCTATAACTCTAATTAAATTTTTAAGTGCATGGCTATTTCATGTGGCGAAATGGATAAATGAAAGTCAGCTATGAAACAATTTATATTACTAAAGTGCACTCTAATGCAGCCACAAAAGATCTTAGCAAAATGCCAACGCCTATAGCAGATTTGACCCTTGAAGCATTCTAAGAAAAAAACTAATGCTTTTTTAACTCTGCTATTGGAATATATTTGTCCTCATGGCAAATGTAATAATTACAAAAATATGTTATGAAAATATTCCCGGAGATGTGCAAATTATAATCAATGTAATTAACCAATTTCATTACATTCCTCCTCTTAATTCTCTCAAAATATTTATACCCTAAATATACACATAATTGTCACTCTTTTCTTTACTTCAATCAATTCATCTACATATTGTGAAAAGTTGTTTTTCTGCCTCTTGCTGTCAAGTACAATCTGGCATTCGCTTACATTTTCTAATGATAGCTGTGGCTATCTGATATGGATCACTTTAAAATCCTAGGCTGTTACTACATTGAAATCATAATGTGGAGGTACCGATGTTGGACTTGCAGGGGTTGGACAAAGTCACAGGACACCAGATAATAGTCCAAAGGGTTTATTTGAAAACACTAGATTTCGGAGTGCTGCTCCTTCATCAGGTACTAGCAATGAGTCAAATTTGGATAATGTGGCAATTCCGATTATGGCTTAATTTTCATCCATTTCTGTTGGCAGAATTGCACATTCATGAATAGGATGCCTATCCCATTGAAGAAGCTCTGTGAGCGTCGTTCAAAGCAGTTTGAGCAGAGAACATTCTCATTTCCGGTCCAAACCTGCAGGAAAAAAAGAGTCGCCTGAGCAAAGAGATTGGATACAATGGCCACCATGTGTCAGTATTGATGGTACAAGAATTTTGCAGTAGTTCTCACTTGCATTCGAGCAACTGCAATCTACTGTAGTTGTACCAGGAAATGTAGATGTCGATTTTTATGATACATGAAAATCACTAAGTGTAGTGAACTGCTGTATGTAAAACAAGTGTAACATTTGGTTTTGCCAGAAATCACAATGAGACTGGTTTAAGAGATGGCATATAACATTAAACAAACAAAACCTTCCTGATGCAGAATGTAAACCCAACAGTACAACACTAGGTGACCTGACAATATCCAAGGCAGTTGTGCAAAGACGTGGAAATTCTGTGAAAATAAACACTGCATCAGAAATCCAGCCTGCCTGTGACAGTGGAAATCTACATGATATCCATGAGGGTGCTCATTCCGACCATTACCAGTCAGTCCATTGAAATCAGCAGATGGTACAATACTTACTAACCCATTGGGTTTGAGTTGTACTTCCATGAGACTGACATTTCTCAGTCTGCACTTGATGCTTTTCGGGCAGCTTTTTGTCATGGTTGAGTTAGATGAAGAACTGTCATCACTTGTGCTCAAAAAGGCCATTAGTTCCTTTGAAGCAGCAACACTCAGCGAGGATGGAATCTCAGCTCTACTGTTTAAATATGGACAATCCAATGCACTGCTTTACTTTCATGACCTTTTCCATCCTCATTGGAGAGCTGGATTCATCCCGTAGAACATATGGCGTGGATCAGGAATAAAAAAATTACAAGCAAAAGATTAGGGCCAATCAAGGGTATTAGTGGGAAGTTGTGCGTGGAGTCTGAGGAGATGGGGAAAGTGCAAAATGAATATTTTTCATCTGTATTCACACTGGAAGAAGACAATGTTGTCAAGGAAAATATACTGAGATAGAGGCCACTAGACTAGACAGGATTGACATTAGCAAGGAGGAGGTGTTAGCAATTCTGGCAAGCGTGAAAATAGATTAGTCTCCTGGGCCAGATGGGATTTATCCTAGGAATTCTGGGAAGCCAGAGAGGAGATTGAAGAGCCTTTGGCTTTGATCTTTATGTTGTCACTTCAGGAGACTAAAGGATAGCAAATGTTGTCCCCTTGGTCAAGAAGGGGAGTAGAGATAACCCTGGTAAATATAAACCAGTGAGCCTTACTTCAGTTGTGAGTAAAGTGTTGTAAAAGGTTATAAGAGTTAGGATTTATGATCACCTAGAAAGGAATAAGTTGATTAGGGATAGTCAACACGGTTTTGTCATACATCATAAACCTTATTGAGTTATTTGAGATGGTGACCAAACAGGTGGATAAGGGTAAAGCGGTTGATGTGGTGTATATGGATTTCAGTAAGGCGTTTGATAAAGTTCCCCACGGTAGGCTACTGCACAAAATAGGGATGGGATTGAGGGTGATTTAGCGGTTTGGATCAGAAGTTGGCTAGCTGAAAGAAGACAGAGGGTGATGATTGATGGGAATTATTCATCCTGGAGTTCAGTTACCAGTGGCATACTGCAAGGATCTGGTTTGGGGCCACTGCTGTTTGTCATTTTTATAAATGACCTGGGTGAGGGCAAAGAAGAATGGGTTAGTAAATTAGCAGATGACACTAAGGTCAGTGGAGTTATGAATAACACTGAAGAATGTTGCAGTTTACAGAGGGACATTGATAAGCTGCAGGGCTGTGCTGAGAGGTGGCAAATGCAGAAAAGTGTGAGGTGATTCACTTTGGAAGGTGCAACAGGAATAAAGAGTACGGGCTAATCGTAAGATTCTTGGTAGTTTTGATGAGCAGAGAAATCTCGGTGTCTATGTACATAGATCCCTGAAAATTGCTGCCCAGATTGATAGGGTTGTTAAGAAGGCATGCAGAATGTTAGCTTTTATTGGTAGAGGGATTGAGTTTCGGAGCCACGAGGTCATGTTGCAGCTGTACAAAACTCTGGTGCGGCCACACTTGGAGTATTGCTTACAGTTCTGGTCATCGCATTATAGGAAGGATGTGGAAACTTTGGAGAGGGTTCAGAGAGATTTACTAGGATGTTGCCTAGTATGGAGGGAAGGTGTTATGAGGAAAGGCTGAGGGACTTGAGGCTATTTTCATTAGTGAGAAGAA
The DNA here is from genome assembly GCF_004010195.1 of Chiloscyllium plagiosum. Lineage (NCBI taxonomy): Eukaryota > Metazoa > Chordata > Chondrichthyes > Orectolobiformes > Hemiscylliidae > Chiloscyllium > Chiloscyllium plagiosum. The sequence goes on from NW_025210927.1 coordinate 5,340, forward strand.
GGTTGAGAAATGACTTAATTGAGACATACAAGATAATCAGAGGGTTTGATAGGGTGGGTAGTGATAGCCTTTTTCCTTGGATGGTGATGGCTAATATGAGGGGGCATAGCTATAAATTGAGGGGTCATAGATATAGGACAGATGTCAGAGGTAGTTTCTTTATTCAGAGAATAGGTATGTGAAACGCACTGCCTGCAACAGTAGTGGACTCGCCAACTTTAAGGGTATTTAAATGGTCATTGAATAGACATATGGATGAAAATGAAATAGTGTAGGATAGATAGGCTTCAGATTGGTTCCACAGGTTGGCACAACATTGAGGGTCGAAAGGCCTGTACTGCACAGTAATGTTCTATGTTCTATATGTGAAGCACAAATTATCCCATTCTGTAAAAAAAATGACAGAGAAGGTTTTAACAACTGTAGGGGCATCCCACTTATCAGCGTCACTGGGATGACCTTTACTGGCATCATGCTGAAAAGACTTGCAGAATGAATGTATCCCAATATGCAGTAGATGTGACCTTCTTTGTTCTTTTGAGGATCTTTGATGGCACCACTTCTGACCATTTCAGACTGATTAATAGAGTAATAGGACTCTGTCCAAGTCCTTACATTGTTTGATATTTTCTTCTCCATGCTTCTAACTTTTGCATTCCCTACCGTTGTGGAAGGAGATGACCTGCACATTAGGTCTGATGCCGAACTTATGTTGTACATACATATAAATACAGATTACAGAGTGGGAATGGATAGCTTGGCTAAATTAGAGCCCATTAAAAAAAGATAAGTACGCAGCTCATTCTTGGATGACTCTGGTGACGCCTGGTGAATTTGATGGTCTTGGTGATTTTGATTTGAAGACCTAAAAGACTGAGTTGTTTGTTCTTCTGGACATAATGCAATGGAGGCAGATTATTTCTTTAAAATCTCTGCTTGCTGCAGGTGAAGAGTGTCAATAATAACACAATGAGCCCAAAACTTGCATCGAGAGAGAGAGAGAGAGAGAGAGAGGAGGAACTATTGTTTGCTTTTCAGTTGCTTATACAGTTTGAGTTCAGCCAAAAAAGCATGTGTTCAAAATGCGCAAAAGTGATGGCTTGTCATATACCTGTTCTCTACAAATACTTATAATTTGAATATGATTGTATCCAATTGTAACTCAATTAGCTGTTATTTTAATAGCTACCTTAAATCATCCCAATCAATTAGCAGCTAACAAAAACAGAAATTACTGGAAAAGCTCAGGAGGTCTGGCAGCAGTTGCGGAGAGAAATCAGAGTCAACATTTCAGGTCAAGTGACCCTTCCTCAAAACTATGAAGTTCTTCAGATCACTCAACCTGGTTTTAATTAGCAGTTGATCTATCTCCCTCAGCTGAACATCTCAGGTGATTGCCACAGGTAATGGGGCAAAAGATGTAGGGGTTTTCATACTCTTCAGGGGTTCAATGTCTTTGATAGATTTTCCAGACTTGCTATCTTCATTTCAATGGGGTTGAAATGAGAGATATGTTGTAATGTGGATTAGGTGCCCTGCTTTACTTTCAGCTCAAGTCACTTTTAAACCATCTTTTTAAAAAGTCTGAACTTTTGCAAATTCAAGTGCATTTTCTAGCAGTGTTTGCCATAAAGGCCATTTTTAAGATATCTACAGAATATTCTATTGGAAGTGGCTAGCTCATTCTGTTACCCTGAGTCTATGGTGACAGATCATCTGACTATTGATGCCGAACTTGATACACTCATTGGAAAAGGAAATACCACTTCTGACAACTCCAAAAATGTGTAAAGTAAGACAACAAATTACCATATCTACTCATGTAAAAGTCGATCTCATGTAAAAGTCGACCCCTTGCTTTTGGCCAAAAAGTCTTGTATTTTGCATACATCTCGTGTAAAAGTCAACCCTGCTCTATTGCATTATAAACCTTTTACGAAGGAAACTGCATGTTCTCATTAACCCATTTAAACAAAATCGCATTCATTCGTTCATACCAGTAACTCTACTCATCGCTCTTTGTTTACAATATTGCATCTCTATTCATTCATTCATTCATTCATTACTCTACTTAGCCCACATTGCTTACTACAACACATTTTAATTAATTAATTCATTCATTCATTCAGACTAAGTCTATTGATACTTATTGTGCTTTGTTCACGAGACACCCAAAAGTTAATGTCATTAAAAAATTAATCATTTTAATTGCATATATATCTTTAATTCTTTGACAAAGTTGTTAATGTTGCTGAGGTTCATTACATACAAGAATAAATGGAAGGGAAGTGGAAGAATTCGGCGGGAAAGTTCAAGACGCTTACACATTCAGAATTTAATAAATGTTTCATTTTAGGTGTGCCATTATATGATGTTGAACAGTATGATTTTGTAGGATTTCAATGAATCTTTGACATTTTAAATTTTCGTGCTGGTATGTATAAACAAAATTTACTACCATTAATTCATTTTTGTTTCTCTTGGTTTTATCTGGTAATTACTGTAATTCATTGTGCTTTTCTTCTTTACCCGCGATTAGTTGAGCGATCAAATCGACTTCTGCTAATAATACAGTATTTCAAACTGCAGCATGAATTTCAGCCTCTCAAAACTAGTGCCCATGTAATAGTCGACCCTATAAATTGAACCTGTAAAAAAGTCTAAAAAATTTGACTCTTACACGAGTATATGTGGTAACTCTCAGGATCAACATATTGCTTTCGAAGGCATGTCCTGTGTTTACAGTACCTAAAAATGTATGGCTATGAAGTTTACAACTATCAAGAAAGGAACATTAACAACTTTTATCTTAAATGTCTGCAGTGCATTCATGGCATTTCAAAATTGTGAATGTGAAAGGCCTTTATCAAGAAGATGCAACTTTACTTTCACAAGAAGATGCATTCACAAGTTGAGGAAGAATGCATTCCCAAGGATATTCTAAATGGTAAGGTGCAGAGCCACAAAATCAGTGTGTTACCCAAAAGGACCACTCTCAGAAGGCTTGCAAACATGATATGAAAGCCCCAAATATCTAAACACTATTGTACAATAGAGGAAAATGACATCATTATCAGTCAATGGGTCATGTGATGATCAGTGGCTAAGGCACATAAACAACAGCACAAACCAGTGAAAATAGAACATCTGATAATGTCCACATGTGCAACGTTTGTGTCAGAACCTGACTATCATGGATTGGTCTCTCCAGCTGTCAGCTGAAAAGCACAACATAGAAGTATCCAATTGCCAAAGGATTTGCTGCATGTTCATCATCTGTCATAGAAGGAAGAATACTGCCAATGCTAATAATTTAATCACATCCTCTTACTTTTGTTTCAAACACAATAGAAGAAATATTACCTCAAAAGAAATATCTATTGCCTATCATCCCATTTCCCTCTCATACTCTCCAGTTCATTTTCTTGAAATTCTTATCTTAGGCTTTGATGCCCTAAAAACTTAAGTTCCTATTTTATTCTTTGTTTCTAGTCATATTATTACATAAAGTTTAACTATACAGTAGTCAGTGGGCCCCAGTTTCAGATTATTTCTGATCAGTTGTTAAATAATAGGTAGGCCAAACAATAGCTGTTCTTGGATCCTATATATTTTTATGTGAGTAATTATTTATTCTAATTGTTATATTGACTGTGTGTCATTCCTCCATTTTAATTATTCTGACCATCCCACTTGAGCTCGAAAATGTTGATATCTTTACAATTATCACACTACAATTCACTGCATCTTTTCTTATTTTTTTAAATAGCTTGCTATCTACCTGTTCACCTTGAACTGACAGTCATTAACTATGGTAATCATTACTTTGGTCCCTTTTTATGCCTACCTAATTGCTGCTTCAAGTGCCTCTGCTATCTCTTCAAATGTTAAATGCATTCTTTTGACACCTGCTATGTTATCATTTACTAACAATGAAGCATCTCACCTATCTTAATTGGTTTTTCTTCACAAAACATTATCTATCATCTTCATGCCATCTGTTGTCCCTTTCCTGCTTTCAAGTTACATGTTAGATCATGTTCCCATCTGTGCTTGTCTCTTCTACATCATCGAACATACCAACAATGTTAAATGCAAATATTCATGCCTGCCCTGTATTTACAATTGGGAAATGATGTACGTAGTCTGCAAAAGCATTTGATGAGGAAATTATAAGTAAAGAAATATCAAAGGTTTTCTTTCTACCTGCTAGCTTTGCCAAATATTTGGACAGGTAGCAGATGGTTAGCATTTTGTATTCACTATTGCACTGCAGTGATATAATTAACTTCCTAGTTTGATTATTGGCAAGAACTGCATAATTTAATTGGGAGGTTAATGGCATGAGTTGGACCAAGCTCATATATAACTCTAGTTAAGTACCTTTGCTTTACCTTCCTCATACGACTGACTTCAAAGCATGGAAAAGAGTAAATATGTAATACAAAGGTGCTCTTAACATTGACACTTCAACTGATATCACTGACTTGAAAATTGTAGAACTGGAAAAGCACAACAGATGCACACAGTGAAACAGGAGGATCGATGTTTTGGGCATTAGCCTCCATCAGGAATGTGAGCGGGAAATGGGGGCTAAGAGATAAATAGGAGGGTAGGATTAGGGCTGGGGGGAAGGTAGCTAGGAAGGTGATAGGTAGATGCAGATGGTGGGTGATGGTCGGAGGGGAGGGTGGAGCGGATAAGTGGGAAGGAAGATGCACAGGTAGGACAGTTCAAAAGGGCGGTGCTGAGTCGGTGGGTTGAATTTGGGATGAGGTAGAGGGAGGGGAGATGAGGAAACTGGTGAAATCGACATTGATGCCGTGTGATCGGATGGTCCCAAGTCGGAAGATGGGGCATTCTTCCTCCAGGAGTCGGTCGCTTGGATTTGATGGTGGAGGAGGCCCAGGACTTGCATGTCCTTGGCGGAGTGAGAGGGGGAGTTAAAGTGGTTGGCCACAGGGCAGTGGGGTGCCTGACCTGCTGTCCTTTTCCAGCCCCACACTTTTCGACTCTGATCTCCAGTATCTGCAGTCCGCACTTTCTCCTGATATCATTGACTCTCTTATGCATTTTTTCTGTATTACAATACATTTGGGACATTACATTCAGCCATATATTCAGCTCCTCTTTGAGTATGAACCTCTACCTGGATGACTGTCAACTCCTTTGTTAAATATTCTATCCTTTTTGCTGCTGTTCAATCCTGAATTTTTTCTGATTTAAATAAAACAGCCTTACTTCCAGCTGCTTTTTCATTTGCAATGGGCAAAGCAATCAGGATAGGAATTCCTTGAGGACTTCCAATTTCAATCCAAAATTTGGAAGAGAACAATTAGTGAAGAAAGCAAAACACTTCCCCTGTCCTTCTCAAGTAGTGCCATTGAATACTTTACAAACACTTTACAAATACTTCACAAATAAGTAAATGGCCCATGGTTGACATGTCATCTGGAAGACAGCATCTCTTTCTGATAATGCAAAACAACTTCAGTGCTGAATTTAAATTTCAGTTTAGATTATCTGCTGAAATCTCATGACTAAGTCTTGAACACATAACATTCTGGCTCAAATGCAAAAAAAGAAAATCAAAGGTATGTTGGCATGGATATGTGGATCTGATTACCATCCATGTTCATGTCTACTTGTCCTAATGCACTGTTGGCAAAAGTAAAGGAAAATATTAATGTGTGATAATACAATGTACACATTAGATGCTATGAATCATTAACTAAATGCTGAATTAGCTGATAGAATTTGATTTGAAATGCAGGATGATTGGTCTTTATGTTCCCAAGCAAGGAAAAGAAAAATTAATTTGATTTCTCACTCCTTGTGTCAAAATTGAGATCTTTCCCAAAGGCTAATCAAGCAACAGCCTGATATAATCGTACTCACTAAATTATACCTTACAATTTCCCAGAAAATATATTTACCACCCCCGAGTATGTCCTTTCCCACAAGTTTGATTCCCAATCCCATGAATGAATTAAGAAAACACCTATTAATTTGCTTCCTTTATCTAATACAATATGCATTGGTGCAAACAAAACTACTATTGCCTTAGCACCATTGTCTATTCTATTTCTTCTATATAGAGCTTTTCCAATGGCTCTTAATTTTCACCTTGAGGACCCTGCTTTAGACTGCACCACCTCTGCATTGACAGCAGCAATCTGAACTGAGAGACAACAGTAAAGGGACTGCTATAATGACAGCAGTAACAGCATGAATGTTGTCATCCTGAGAGAAGGCAGCAAGTTCACGCTTTACAGTGCAAAGGTCATTCAAACACTTTGGAAGCTCAGCAAACCTAATAATGAGATTGATGTACATGAGAATCTGACTGTCACTTTGAGCAGTGAGAATGGAACCATGGTAGTAGCAAGCTAACCCTGCAATGCAACCAATATGGATCTCATGAACTCCATCTGAGTTTCCACTGTAGGAATAAGACAGCGAGTTAATTCTACCTGTTCTGTACCAGATGCTGAGATGGTAACATGGTTTCATAACTGGGTTGACTGGGTTCAGAGGTATTGGCTTTGTTCCAGGCCACAATAGGAACATAGTTATGTAGAAAATGCAGCAGCTAATTTGCTCACAACAAACTCCCAAAGCAAACAACTAGAAAATCGGTTTCCTGTAATGTTGATTGAGAGGTAAATATTGAACAAGATGTTGACACTTGGGGTAGCTTCTCTTCTTCAAAATAGGTAGCATGGGAACTTCCACATTTATCCAAGCAGACAGGCAGAGGCTCAGTTTAATAATCATCAGATAAATTATAATTACAAATGAGTTAAATTTGCTGAACCACAGTATCTGTAAAACAAATTGGAAATTCTAAACAATAATAGGCTGCAAGGAACCAGATAAAAGTTACTAGGAATTACTAAAACACGACCACAGAAAAGTCAGGACTGGGATGAAACATTGAATCTCTTATATTTAGAAAAATTTCAGAGTAAAAGAAGACAAAGCAGAATAGCTGTTTGTTAGAGGCAACCTAATATAAATTTCAGAAATGCTTTATTATTTTTGTCATTTTTTTCTTCTGGTAGTCGCTCAAAGCAAGAAGTGTTCTTTCCATGGAGTATAATCAAGAATTTGGAAGGAAGTCTTTTTTTATAATGTGGGGAGGCTATTGTGCTACAACAACAACATGTGGTGTTCTGGCTAGCTCGGAAAATGCTGATACTACCTACCTGAATCATTTTGGAAATCTTTGCAGGATGATAAGCAATCTGTTTGGCAATAGTACAAGCACATTTTCTATAATCATCAAAGTGGCACTCAAATCTGGAGCTTCTGGCTAAAGAAAGCAGGGGTATTACTCACTTTGCAAATAGGAAGAATTTTAAGAAAAAAGCTGAGTAACTTTAGCAGAGCAAGAATGAGGAAGTTGAAGAAACTACAAGTGGTAAAGAAATACACTGCAGGAATTAACTTGAATAAAAATTAACAAATCCCCTGCACCTGGTGGTTTGCACCCCAGGATTTTAAAGGGGTGCATTCAGAGTGTAGCCAAAATGATCCACAGCTGGAGCACTCAGGTGTCTCAGAAAATTGGCAAAACTAAACAGCGGTCAATAGCTATCAGTTACAGAGAACAACAGAAACCGAGATCAAAGTAGTCAGAAAAATTCAATGGGAGCCAGTTACAATGAGCCTGAGGGTTGTCTATTGGAGAAGTTTCAATCAGACTTTCTCTCACCTTGACTTCCTGCCAGTGCCTGTGAACATGCACTTTACATCTCCCGGCATGGCAACAGTGAAGGGTGTTGGCATGACTCCATTGGATGCTTTGAATCCTGCTCATGGCCCCATTTAGTCAAAGGCTGGATACTTGGAAAGATCCGGGGTTAGGCAGATAAAAATGCACCCCTGGGAGGAATAAAATGGCCAAGTGGAACATCGCTAGACTATTAATTCAGAATCTCAGCTAATATTGTGGGGACCCAGGTTTGGATCCCACCATGGGATTGTGGAATTCAATAAAAAAGAATCTGGAATTAAGAATCTACTGATGACCATGAAATCATTGTCGATTGTTGGTAAAACCTATCAGGTTCACTAATGTCCTTTAGGGAAGGAAAATCTGGCATACAGACCCACATCAATGTGGTTGACTCTCAATTGTCTTCTGAAATGGCCTAGCATTTATTTGTACCAATAGCTACAAAGTCTCAAAGAAATTAAATCACATGGATCGGTTGGCATTGACTTAGACTCCGGAAAAGACAACGGCAGAATTAGCCCTGTCAACCCTGTGAAATTCTCCTTACTAACATCTGGGGGTTAATGCCAAAATTGGGAGAGCTGTTTCACAGACTAGTCAAGAAACAGCCTAACGCAGGCATACTCATGGAATTGTACTTTACCGACAATGTCCTAGATACCACCATCACCATCACCATCACCATCCCTGAATATGTTCTGTCCCACTGCCAGAACAGGCCCGACAGAGATATGGCACAGTAGTATAGAGTCAGGAGGGAGTTTCTTTGGGAGTCATCAGCATTGACTTCAGATCTCATGAAGTCTCATGATTTTCTGGGCAAGGAAACCACCTGCTGATTACTGAGTACTGTCTTCCCTCAGCTGATGAATCAGTACTCTTCCATGTTGAACAACACTTGGATGAATCACTGAGGATGGCAAGGGCACAAAATATATTCTTGGTGGGGGATTTCAATGTCCACTACCACAAGTAGTTCAGCAGCAGTGCTACTGATCGAGCTGGTCAGGTCCTAAAGGGCATAGCTGCTAGATTGGGTCTGCGGCAGGTGGTGAGGGAACCAAAAAAAAAGTTAACTTCATCCTTACCAATCTGCCAACTGCAGATGCAGCTATCCATGACAGTATCAGTCAGAGCAATCACTGGAAAGTCCTTGTGGAGATGAAGTCCCACCTTCTCACTGAGAATACCCTTCTATTGTGTTTTATGGCTCTATCCCCATGCTAAATGGGACGTTTAACAGATCTAGCAACTCAAGATAGAGCATCCAAGAAATGCTCTGGGTCATCAGCAGCAGAATTGTACACCAGCACAATCTGTAACCTCACGGCCCAACATAACCCCTAATCAACCATCACCATCAAGCCAGAAGATCACCTTGGTTCAATGGAAAGTGCAGGAGGGCATGCCAGGAGCCGTACATGGCAGACCTGAAGATGAGATGTCAACCAGGTGAAGCTACCAAACAGGATAACTTGCATGCCAAACAGCATAAGCAGCAAGTGATAGACAGAGCTAAGCAATCCCTCAATCAATGGATCAGATCAAAGCTCTGCAGTTCTGCCACATCCACTTGTAAGTAGTGGTGGACAATTAAACAACTAACTAGAGGAGGAGGGTCCACAAATATCCCCATCCTCATTGGTTGGAGAGCCCAGGCCATCAATGCAAATGATAAGGCTGAAGCATCCGCAACAGTCTTAAGGCAGAAGTGCTGAGTGCATGATCCATCTTGGCCTTCTCCAGTGGTCCCCAGCATTGCAGATACCAATCTTCAATGTGATTCACTCCATATGATATCATGAAACAGTTAGAGACACCAGGTAATGCAAAGTCTATGGCCCCTGACAATATTCTGACAATAGTACTGATGACTTGTGCTCCAGAACCTGCTGCTCCCCTAGCCAAGCTGTTCCAGAGCAGTTAAAACACTACTATCTACCCAACAATGTGGAATATTGCCCAGATATGTCCTGCACATAAAAAACACAACAAATCCAACTCAGTCAATTGCTGTACCATTTGTCTACTCTCGTTCATCAGTAAAGTGATGGAAAGTGTCACCAAGAGTGCTATCAAGCAGAACCTTCTTAGCAATAACCTGCTTAGTGATGTCCAGTTTGGGTTCTACCAGGGCTACTCATTACAGCCTTAGTTCTAACATGGACAAAAACACTGAATTCCTGAGGTTTGATGAGAGTGACAGCCCTTGACATCAAGGTTGCATTGGACCAAGTACAGCATCAAGGAGCCCAGCAAAACTGGAATCAATGGGTACTGGCGGCAAACTCTCAGGTGGTTGGAGTCATACCTGACACACAACAAGATGGTTGACGCTGTTGGAGATCAGTCACCTCAGCTCCAGGACATCTCTGCAGGTGTTCATCAGGGTAGTGTCTTCGGCCTAACCATCTTCAGCTGCTTCATCAGTGCCCTTCCCTTCATCATCAGGTCAGAAATGGGAATGTTTGCCGAAGGCTGCACGATGTTCAATACCATTCATTATTCCCCAGGTACCGATGCAGTCCATGTTTAAATGTAACAAGATCTGGACAATATCGAGGCTTGCACTGACAAATAGCAAGTTATCATCACACAAATGCCAGGCTTTGACCATTACCAATAAGAAACAATCTAACCACGGTTCCTTGACATTCAACATTGTGACTATCACTGAATCCCCCACAATCAACATTCTGGCGGTTATCATTGATCGGAAACTCAACTGGACTCAGCAGATAAACACAGCGACTACAAGAGCAGGTCAAAGGCTAGAAATACTTTGGTGGGTAACTCATATCCTGACTCCCCAAAGCAAGTCCACCAACTACAAATGTTATGAAGGTGTAGGTGTGTACTATACCTTTAAGAGAGAGAGGAAGCTGGCAAGGACTGAAAGCACAGAGTGTGCTGAACATTTTAAACATGTAACATTTGGTTGACACAAATAGCTGGTACTGTGTTGCCATGGTACAAAACAAATTCAAATTCCACCAATTAGTTTAAATTATGCTCCAGAGACCAAAGTCCAATCGAATTTGAGTTTCACTGCTTGGGATGACATCAAACTTATGAAATGATCCAATGTTTTGGGGTATAAAATCGAACATTTTGAACAGTTAGGGGGAGAACAGCAAGGAGCAGCCAAGCAAGCACCAAGACTGCCAGCAGAATAGCTCTCTGAAAAGTACCTGTCCATAAGAAATTTTTGCAGTGAGGTACTTGACGTGTTGTCAGATGAGGGGTCAAGAGATTATGAAGGTGTCAAACAGGCTATTTTAAATGCTTATGAAATGATACCAGAAGCATATAGACAGCAATTCAGGAACATAAAGAAGGAACAAGGTCATACTTATGATGAGTTCAAAAGAATTAAACAGTCATTTTGATAGATGGGTGCAGGCCTTAAAGATAAATAAGACCTATGAGTCTCTAAGAGAGATTATTCCACTGGAGAAGTTTAAAAACTCACTTCCAGAGATAATAAGAATTCACGTGGAGGAACAGAAAGTTCAGGAAGTGAAAAGGGCAGCACAGTTAGCATAAGCATGTTGTTGCATAAGACAAGCTTCTGGCTAGAATTTCATCCTGTGAGGGATAGAAGTTGGGAGTAGGGAAGATCCTACACTACGAAACAAAGAGTAGAGAACACTGGTAATTGTTTACCACAGGTTAAAGAAGCCTAAGAGAGTGAAAGGGAGGTGAAAGGCCTCAGGTGTTTTCACTGTAATGGAGTGGGACACAGAAAATTGCAATGCTGGTGGTTCAAGAAAAGATGTTTTCACTGCCCGCTACCGGTAAGTAATTTTAAAACAAACTGTCTCACCTTAGCTGTAGCCTTCTGGGTGCATTTAAACTCAGCTGCTGCTCGCACTCAAAATGACCGTTGGCGTCGAAGGGTGAGTATTTATACTCACTGCTTTCCTTCCCGGCTGTCCCTCTGGTCGTCGTCACTTCCCCCTGCTGCTCCCGCTCTTTCTGTGAAGAGAAAAAAAAAACCGCTGCCCGCTACCGGTAAGTAATTTTATAACAAACTGTCTCACCTTAGCTGTAGCCTTCCGGGTTC
>NW_025210927.1:20708-21000 GCF_004010195.1 Chiloscyllium plagiosum
GTCGACATCAACCTAAATACCTTGAGGTCTTCCACCTTGTCCTTCCACTCAACATGAATCCCTTTTTTAAAGTTTTTTTTAGATCTGTCCATGGGATGTGGGTGTCACTGGCAAGGGCAGCTATTATTGCCCATCCCAAATTGGGCAAAAATTGATGAAGAAAGTGGGGATGACTTGCCTTTTTGAATGGCTGCTGACCTTGAGGTATAGGGATGAGCTGTTATGAAGGGAGTTCCAGGATTTTGACACAATTATAGTGCAGGATTTATTGATGGATGTTACTAACATCAAT
>NW_025210928.1:0-677 GCF_004010195.1 Chiloscyllium plagiosum
TGGAGGATATCTCACTCAATCTAATTCACTCACTGTAGGCCATTCACATTATACACTCCCCAGACCTCTCCTTTCCCTGTCGAGTCTGACTGACCTATATCAGTTCCTGGAGAAAATGTTTGTAACATTTAGCTGGTTCTTAATTTGGAATCTGGTTCGTTCAAAAAATGGGACTGACTCCAAATTCTGGAACCGGAACTCAATCCAGAAATTTTGATATATTCATAATGCTCCAGTGTCTGTGTCTGCATGACACACCAGTTATTTTCAAAATTACTACCCAATGTTCACCCTTAAAGCGACAGACTCACCACATCAGGAGATTTGTGTAGTTAGTATCCATGTACATAATCAAATACTTTCAACGTGGTTTAGTTTGGCGGGCAACGTGCTCTCGACGTAAAAGCCTCAGAGAGCATGCCTTATTGCCTTAAAGACAGAGAATTGCTCAACGTTGACACTGGTGTTGTTGGGGGACTGGGGTTTGACATGGTGGATGTTGGGACTGGTGTTGTTGGGGGACTGGGGTTCAACATGGTGGATGTTGGGAATGGTGTTGTTGGGGACTGGGGTTCAACATGGTGGATATTGCAAATGGTGTTGTTGGGGGACTGGGGTTTGACATGGTGGATGTTGGGACTGGTGTTGTTGGGGGACTGGGGTTCAACATGGTGGAT
>NW_025210928.1:20660-21000 GCF_004010195.1 Chiloscyllium plagiosum
CCGCTCCTTCTTCATCTGTAGATGTTGACTCTTGGGACTATCCCCAACTCTTGTCAACATTGCCCAACCTCTCCAGCAAAGGTGTTCACTGACGCTCTCGCTCCTCTCACCGGGGTGGGCTGTGTGTGAGAGTGTGAGAGTGTGAGAGTGTGAGAGTGTGAGAGTGTGAGAGTGTGAGAGTGTGAGAGTGTGAGAGTGTGAGAGGCCATCCCCACGGGTACTGAACTTGGCTCTCAGCTGCTGCTTGGCCACTTTGCATTGTTGCTTGTCCCGAAGTCTGCCTTGAAGGATGGTCACCCAAAGGTCCGAGGTCGAATGTTCCAGACTGCTGAAGTGTTCT
>NW_025210929.1:0-1735 GCF_004010195.1 Chiloscyllium plagiosum
ATTAATAATGTGATAGGTGTTAATTACTGCCAATCCAGCTCTGCCACTGAAAATGAGCTGTTAAGAGTTTTGAGTTCTATTCCTTCAGGTATTAATTATTTTGGAGAGCTTAAAATGTCAAACTTATGTTGTTAATTTCACATTTTTTTCTTGAGAGGTTAAGCGGCAGAAGTTGGAATATTATCCAACCAGCTACTATTGTAGATTTACCTTGACTTCACCCAACCTCTGATTTCATGTCTCTAAACATTGTGACGTCATCAACCCACACTTTCACAGAAATGTAAACCTTTACATACAAGGGCCAGTCTAATCAAAGCTTGAAACCATCAGCTGACCAACCACAGGAAATTCTAGCCCATTGTTCCATTTTTAAAACTCAGTCCAAGTTTTCACTTGTTCCACATTGGAGTCGAAAGGAATGAGGAATTATCACATTGAAACATAGAAAACACTCAGGGAACTTCGCAGGGTCTGATCAGAGATTACATCCCTTCTACAGGGAAGTCTGGAACTGGGAAAAATAGATTTTAAAAAAGGGCATCTTCTATTTGAGATGGAAATAAAGAGCACTTTCTTCTCTCGAAGGGTGAGTCATAGGAAATATTCAGGATTGACAATTTGACAGAGAAAAGGGCCGTTGGGGTGAGGGTGCTTCAGGAAAATGGAGTTCAAGCCACAAACAGGTCAGCCAAGATCTTAGTGACTGATGGAACAGGAAAAGGGGAAGGAGCTGAATGTTTAGTTCGGCAGAGATTGAGGTGATTCCAATATTTCAGCACTTGTCATCCAGATGTAATAAAGTGGCTGGCTTTCCGGGTGAAGTCTCTGGGAAGTGGTGGTAGATTTATAACAGGTGCAGTGTTGTTTGTAGCTTTAATTCCTCTGAGAGGTCAGGGACTGAGAGTGAAATCATGCAGGTTGATTATAGTTTAACATTGACAAACTATCATGTCGAAACACACAAGGATGCAAGGCATTGATCTCCAATTGCATTTTTCTTACTGAAGTTTTTGATATTGATCTTTCCTCCATTTTTAAGAGACCAGCAAAGATCCACAAAATATTAACAGGCACTAGGGAGTTACTGACAGTGCGTGTATGTAATCTGAGCCTCAATGTCCTGATTTATGAAACAACATGTTCACAAAACTGACCACGATGACTTTCTTAAGGCCAGGGTTTTGCCTTCCTTATTAATTTCTACAAAGTAAATGCATTAACAGCAGAGGAGCCTGTGTGGTGACCAATGACAGGAGTCATTGCAGTCATGTGCTCTATCCATCAAATGCAGTCACTGCCTGATTGGAGCAACTGGGCATTGGGCATAGGGATGATGGGCAGCTTGCTCCATGTTTCTGCTTCCAACCATCATCACCCACCAACCCCCATCTTATCTCCCCACCCCCTCCTCCACCATCCGCCTGTCCCAGAAACATCTCCCAAACTGAGCAGACCCCACCCTCTCACAGTGGGTGCCTTCCTTGTCCATGCTGCTGGGACTCCCGGGATGGGAGGAGAGGGGGTTTGGGAGGAAGGGGGACAGAGGAGGGAGGGTAGGGGTATGGGAGAGAGGTTAGAGGGAGAGAGTGTGGGAATGTGTGGGGATTGGGGGTGAAGAGGAGAGAATGTGGGGGGGGAGATGGGCTGAAGTGGTGGGTGGGTGTTGGGAGGAAGAGGATAAGGGGGGATGGAGGGAGAAGAGGGTAGGTATCAGGGAGGGGACATGTGGAGA